>NW_003299036.1:0-2030 GCF_000151645.1 Tuber melanosporum
TTAATCTGTATATTGGGGGAGCATGTTCTCAGACGAGCGCGGTATCATCCTCCCTTTAGCTATTTACAGTATGAAGCATGGTGTCAACAATGAGACCGCTCTGGTGCCCCATTGTGTTCCGTTCCTGAATGGTGCCTGGGGAAGGTCTGGGTAATCTTGTTAAACTCTGTCGTGCTGGGGATAGAGCATTGCAATTATTGCTCTTCAACGAGGAATTCCTAGTAAGCGCAAGTCATCAGCTTGCGTTGATTACGTCCCTGCCCTTTGTACACACCGCCCGTCGCTACTACCGATTGAATGGCTCAGTGAGGCCTTCGGAGCGCCCGATGGAGGTCGGCGACGACCACTGCCAGGTGCAAAGTTGGTCAAACTTGGTCATTTAGAGGAAGTAAAAGTCGTAACAAGGTTTCCGTAGGTGAACCTGCGGAAGGATCATTATGAATGCTTTGGGATACCGTTGTGTATTCCCGAACACAAACCTCTCTGCGTATCACTCCATGTTGCTTCCACAGGTTAAGTGACCATGCTGGCACCTGTGGGAGATCTCTATGTTAACGGAGTATTTGATTGTGCTGTCTGAGCTGGCCATGTGTCAGATTTAGTAAAGTAAAAACTTTCAACAACGGATCTCTTGGCTCTCGCATCGATGAAGAACGCAGCGAAATGCGATAGGTAATGTGAATTGCAGAATTCAGTGAATCACTCGTCAATCTTTGATTACGCATCATGTGCGCCCTTTGGTATTCCTTAGGGCATGCCTGTTCGAGCGTCACTACACACCTTATCACAAAGATTTGTGGTCTTGTGCAGGAGTGAATTGCTAGTCTATCAAAATGTTGCTCAGACTGATAACACTCTTGCTAAAAATTAGTGAGAAGGTTAACCACGGCATGAACGACGGACTTTATAAACGGTTATAATGACCTGGATCAGTCACAAGTCTTGTCTGGTCCTTACCTTAAGGACCCCCATCCTAGATGAACTATGGGTTGACCTCGAATCAGGGAGGGATACCCGCTGAACTTAAGCATATCAATAAGCGGAGGAAAAGAAACCAACAGGGATTGCCCTAGTAACGGCGAGTGAAGCGGCAAAAGCTCAAATTTGAAATCTGGCACCTTTGGTGTCCGAATTGTAATTTGGAGAGGCAACTTCGGGTAGGACCCAGTCTATGTTCCTTGGAACAGGACGTCATAGAGGGTGAGAATCCCGTTCATGACTGGATGTTCCTACTAGTACGTAGTGCCTTCTACGAGTCGAGTTGTTTGGGAATGCAGCTCAAAATGGGTGGTAAATTTCATCTAAAGCTAAATATTGGCGAGAGACCGATAGCGCACAAGTGGAGTGATCGAAAGATGAAAAGCACTTTGAAAATAGAGTCAAAAAGTACGTGAAATTGTTGAAAGGGAAGCGCTTGAGACCAGACTCAGCCTTTGGTAAACAAGTGTCCTTCTGGGCATTGCACTTGCCTCGGGTTGGGCCAGTATCAGTTAGGATGGTAGGAGAAAGGCCAGGGGAATGTGACTCCATTTTGGAGTGTTATAGATCCTGGTGTCATGCTACCTGTCCTGACTGTGGACCGCGCATTAGCTAGGATACTGGCGTAATGGTCTTCAGCGACCCGTCCTTGAAACACGGACCAAGGAGTCTAACATCTATGCGAGTGTTTGGGCTCACACACCCTCACGACGTATATGAAAGTAAACGGAGGTGGGAATTCTGCAAGGAATGCACCATCGACCGATCCTGATGTCTTCGAAGCATGGATTATGAGTAGGAGCATAGCTGTTGGGACCCGAAAGATGGTGAACTATGCCTGAATAGGGTGAAGCCAGAGGAAACTCTGGTGGAGGCTCGCAGCGGTTCTGAACGTAGCAAATCGATCGCTCAAATTTGGGTATAGGGGCGAAAGACTAATCGAACCATCTAGTAGCTGGTTCCTGCCGAAGTTTCCCTCAGGATAGCAGCTAACGATCTCAGTTTTATGAGGCTAAAGCGAAATGATTAGAGGCCTTGGGGTTGTAACAACC
>NW_003299037.1:0-18152 GCF_000151645.1 Tuber melanosporum
TATCGGTGGGTTCCACAATCCATGTGATATGATCCCTATCTTAATATATTATAACATAAACAAGTCATATGACTAAAATGGTCATATGCAGGAAAACCTTAATGTACCTATGACTCCTAATCATAAGTCATCTGAAAATATTTTCCTTGCTAAGTCATGTTTGTGACACTCAAGCTATACTGTGTCAGGAATACACTATTTCGTTTTAAGAATTTTTAACTTAGAATATAAAGAGTAAGAGCTGCCAAAGGTGGTAGATTGCAAGATATTTTATAGTAGGAAGAAGACTGAGAAAGGAGGGTGGAGGTAGATTGACTGAGAAGGTGGAGTAGTGAAAGGGGAGAAAGTGTGGAGGAAAAAACAAAGTTGAGTTAGAGAGAAAAAAAAATAGTGAGGTAGAAAATACCTGTTCTGTATAATAGGAATTCTCCTTTACTAGTGCCAAGACTAAGTAAATAATGTACATTGAGAAACCTAATTTATATTGAATTTACATAGACGCAAAACTTACATAATATATTCCTGTGGCATCTGAGGGTACTGTGGCATTTGAGGGGATTTTTGAAAATATTAATAGCATATGAGACCGTTACTGAATAATTAAATATATCTATACTACTACGAAGTAAACAACTTAAAGTCTTATAATATATTAACCAGTTAGTACAATAACAGGTAATTATTTGAAGATTTTGGTTGATTTACTATTTTTATATTAATTTTATTCTAGTTTTAATCTACATGTAACACTATTTTTAAATAAACAGAGAGAACTGTATACTTAATAGCATTTTTCTGAGTACCAGAAAATCACCTGATTTTAATATCTTGCATACTATCTGAGCACATAATGTTTCATTTGAGATTCTTTTCAATTTATCTGTCTAACTGTACAATTTACTATTTTAGACTATTTAGGGAATATAGTACTATTTGAGCCTGTAAACTGAAAACTTGACACTTAGGCTTTTTTCCTGTAGCTAGGAAAATGAGTTGCAACCAAAGCAGCCAAGTCAAAAAAGTTTTGAGATACAATAAGTCTTATGTCAATGATTTTTTTAGACAATTTCCCTAATTCCAAAAAAAGTTTAATAGTAATCTAAAGCTAGGAAAATTCGGTTTAGTATTACTTAGTCAAGTTTATAAATTAATATTTTTCAAAAAGATTGTATTAATAATATTTTACTTAATCTTTTATTATTTGTATTAGGTGGACAGCCATGCTTTTTACAGTACAGGGTGGTGATAAAACAGGGAGAACAATTTACTATATACTGAAATAGTTCAACAACTATCCAATATTCAACTATTATTATTGGTTGAATATGAGTACAAGAGACTAAAGTGATTTTATATTGTAAAATGTCAATTGTAAGTGTTTTGAGTATTTTGTATATAAAAGCTGCTACAGTGGTTGTTAGAGCTTCAATAATATTTTCTGAGCTATTAGATATTGTTAGGAATACCAGAACCCAATACCTAGGAACTACCCTAAGTAGGGTAACCCCACTCAGAATCGGAATTTCTGGTCTCCAACATCCCCCTCCGGCTCTCTTACGGGGCACGCATGTCATCATATATATTAATCTCAGTTGCGTCCTGTGACTATATTACCGCAGAACTGAAGGTATTAGAATAACACCATATACGTCGTCGCCGTCGGTCCGACCGGATCCTGTTCGCAGGATATATGAGAGGGAACCTTCGGCTAGGCCTGGGAAGTGGAACAGAGTAATTCTGTCAACTACTCAGAGAGTTACTAGGCTTCAAAGATATGACACCTTTGGCATGGGCCGTAAGTAACGGGACAATTTCGCACAAAGAGATGGTATCAAATGGTAAAGGACCTCTACTAGAGACTGATACATTTACATACACCAGAAGAGTCTAGAACTCCAAAAGACACTACCAAAGAAGCCAATGAACTTCATGGAGTGTTGAAACTGGGTTTCGGAATACATCGTAGCTATGGGGTGATTCTCAATACTACAATCGTTACTGAAACCTACTACCCAGAGAGCAACCAAGGGTTGCCGACCGAGGGATTAATTACCAGTCTAGTGGAGTGGCTTCCTGCGAGTTAATAGGAAGTTATCTAAAGAAAATCTATCGATTGGTTATGGAGTTACAAAGGATCGGAGTCAGACGACCTACGATAGTTGTAATGATGACCACCGTTGCAGATATAGCCGTGGATAAAACTGATCATTTTACCAATGGCGAAGACAATTGGAGCCAACTCAGTTCAACTTAAGAACTAGGCCATAAGTCTAAAGACTCTGCTAATCGGGATATTACTATTGGAGACAGTACATTTCCTAAGAAGAAATATTGTAATTACCGAAGAGGGTGTGATGGTTTTCAGGGTCCACAGGTGTTCGCACCTTGGAAGAAAACTCGATGTTGTGAATTATGGTTAAAGAAGTACATAGTTGTATGATAAATAGATGTAGTCCGCGAACACTCAGACGCGGAATATAAATATCGCAGTGCCTCCCAAGCTTTAGATATCATCAAGCAACAGAGAAGAGACATTAACCATATAATATTGTTTTTACGATTCTACCCTACTTTACCTACTTTGCTTCGCTCCTAGTTGTCATAAATGAAACGAGCCAAGTCCGAGCCTTCCTAGACAATCTCCGTCTACAAAAACGAATCTCGATTGGCCTAGACAATCTTGAAGTCTATCAAGTTGTCTCCGCCTAACAGATATATACTCTACATGGCTAGCTAAGTGGTTAGGTAAAAATAAATGTTTTGTGGTCAAGGTCTGAGAGTCAGGTTTTCACTTGTACAGGCTCATTTTAACTAATTCTATAGGACATTTAGGTAAGTTGCAAAACATTAGCCTAAGTATTATCCATTTTTAATTTGATATTGAAATTTTAATTGTAATTTGTAAATCAAGATTTCGGACAAACCAATCTGAATGCATGAAACCTGCTTACATAATCCCACTTTGATGTTGTGATTGGTTAGTTCCAAACCTTGATATCCCAAATCGCGGCGAGCCAAACATTCCGTTCATGTCAATCTACCGGTACTCATTAGGCTACAACCTACGCCATATTGGTTCGTGCACAGGCTCGCACTGGCCACACAGGGTTCCGTCAGTTGTTGCCCACCCCCGGTCCCCCCCCACGACCAGAGTGATGGGCCAGGCCTCATTGCCGCACAGTATGACATAATGTAGAGCATGTCCTGAGACGGGAAAATCGTGGTTTGTAAGTATCATATTTCCGATGCAGGTCGACGAAAAGTTTCTCCTAAAATCAGACTTGCTTTTGGGGGGGAATTTTGGGGGGGGAAGGAAGTTCTTTCCCTTCTAAAAGGACTGGAAGTTTTTCCTCTTGCCCTCCCACCCTCTTCTGGCCCTTGTGTGAAAAGCTCGCGCAGAGATTGCGATATGCGCTACGGTATACTCTGGAAACAAGAGACGAATTGGCCCTTCTTGTATTGTTTCGTAGTGTGCGCCTGGTAACAAGGGGGTTTTTAGACCTTGCAAACAACCTGTGAGTTGAAACAGGAAACCACAATAACGACAACTTGGTGGTGGTGGTTTGGGCCAATCCATGATAAGATACCAAGAACTGTAATTTCAATGTTAGTATGTGGATACCATGTTCGTTCGGGGCGCACTCTTTTTATAGTTATTTCTACTAAACAGACTTGTTCTCATTGAATTTGGGACTGCCATAAGTTCCTGCAATGAGTCAATGCTACAGTAGCTTCATGGCCATCTTTGCGGAAGGTATTTGTATCTTGGTGTCAACCAGACATGCCACTCCAAAGCGAGGTGAAGTTTTGCCGCAAACCTGTCAAAATGAAGCTTTGGGATGGCGCCAGATACCCCCTCTACCATTTGTTCCGGAATCATAGTAAGGGGATCGAATTTTACTCATAGAATTGGTGAGCGAGCGAGCCACACGCCGCTTTGGATGAGAATGGTGGGTCGCCTCCTTCACCTACCCATACCTAGAAAGCAACACCTTCTTGCATTGAGAGCAAGAACGCAGGTAATTTAACGGGCACAGTACCGCAGACTGTCTTTCTCCACATCTTTTCACACACGCCCTAGAGCGTTAACCAACTTGAGGGCTGACCTTTGCTTGTCCTTAAAGTAAGCTGCTTAGCCAACTTCATCACATCCCCTCCAGCCTCATCTTTGCCACTTATTCATCCAACCTCATCGAAACCACACACCCTACTTGAACCAAGACCGCGCAGTACCGGTATCATAGGTGCAGTCGTGCAGTAAATTTACGATTTCCTTGATCACTGCCCCCCTCCCCCTCCTTCTCACTTACCCTCCTTCTATCAATCCGCACTTCCCCCCCCCACACCCTTCCCTCCTTTTGCAGTCAGCGCTGTCTTAGGAGACTGTTCATTCGCTCTAACCGCGCCTTACCTCTTCCCCTTCAGTTCTCTGCTATCCATCTTTTCCCGTTCCTTTTTTTTTTGTTGCCCCTGCCTGCTTGTACTTGTACTGTACCACGAGTATTCCATCGTCTCGCCCGAATCCGCCCCGGAAAGGAGTGACGACGACTACGACAACAACACCCCCGACTTGCTTTAGATCACCTGTCATTCCTTTCTCTACGGTATCTTCAAGCACTACAAACGCCTCAAACTGAGGTTAATAACCCGATCCCGTATATACCCGGTGCGCTGTCGCGGTTCCTTCTACTGAACCTTTTTATTTTTCCTTAGATTTCCGGTCGGCTCTTTGCGGCGAGGATTTGATCTCTTGTGTGCCCACCGGTTTTCCACGACAAACGGGATCCCGACCCCTCGAGCGATCAGCCCGTGCCACCACAACCCTTCGCAGTCGCTAAGCTAACTAGTTTCTCTGCGCTCATGTCGAAAGTCATTAGAACCGTCAAGAATGTCACTAAAGGCTATTCTTCGACACAGGTCAAAGTTCGAAATGGTAACTTACCACCACCACCACACTCCCGCAATCAATCTTTTAAACGGCCCGTTAATTGACAAATCTGCGATTAGCTACAAGCAATGACCTATGGGGTCCTACAGGGACAGAAATGAGTGATATCGCTCGCATGACTTTTGAAACGTGAGTTAGGCCTCTTTGACCCCGCAGCATTTCCATGACCTTTAAACTTTGTTACCACGTATCTGGTTCACTAATGCGGCTCGTTTACTAATTTGTTTTTAGAACACATGAATTCTTCGAGATCATGGACATGCTGGATAAGCGGTTAAATGATAAGGGGAAGAATTGGAGACATGTTTTGAAGGCGCTGAAGGTCCTGGATTATTGTTTACATGAGGGCTCCGAACACGTTGTCGTCTGGGCGAAGGATAACATCTACATTATCAAGACCCTAAGGGAGTTTCAATTTATTGATGAGGATGGAAGGGATCAGGGTTTGAATGGTATGTGCAAACTCGAGGGTTCTTTTTATTTCGGGAGTGCTCCGTTGACGTTTTTGGAAAATAGTCCGAATATCCGCGAAAGAGCTCACCTCTTTGATCATGGATGAGGATCGCCTGCGCAATGAGCGTAAAGACCGCAAGTCCTGGAAATCTAGGGTTACAGGTATCGAAGATTATGCTTCCTCGGAGGGCCAGCCTCCTCGCCAAGAGGTGGAACGAAGGCGTCAGCATCGGAACTCGGGCCCACAGACAAGCAGCAGGCAAGATGAAGAGGATTTGGAATATAGGCTTGCGATTGAAGCAAGCAAGAACCAGGCTGAGGAGGACAAGAAACGGAGTGCAAACAAACAACCTGACCTTGACGACGATCTGGCGAAAGCCATCAAATTAAGCAAGGAAGAAGAGGAGCTTAGGCAGAGGGAGCTGGAGCAGAACAATGCGGATTCCTTGTTTGATGATGCCACCCCCACTCAATCACAACCACAGACATTCCAGCCAGCCGGGTACCAACCGCAACAATACCAGCAACTTGATCAAGTGGATTTTTTCGGGAATCCCGTCGGTCAAGCTCCGTTGCAGCAGCAGAATACTAGCTATCTAGCAAATGTATACTCGAACCCGACCGGATTTCCCCAGCAACAATTCCCACAGCCAACTGGATATGACCAATCTCAGGCGCAGTTTAGTGTCTCCCAGGCCAACCCCTATGCTCCGCCTCCTTCCTCGAGCCCTCAGCAGACAAGCTTCCTGCAGCCCGGTGATAACAACCCTTACGCCAATGGCCCGGCTGCTCAACCTCTCCAGCCCTTGCCCACTGGCTCTAATAATCCATTCGCTCCAAAGATGAACAACTTCAACGCTGCGACGGTTCCACCTGTGCCAAGTTTGGACTCGATGCGCGCGCTCCAGGAGCAGCAACGGCAGCAACAGCAAATGCAGCAACAACAGCAGTTGCAGGAGCAACAAAGACAGCAGCAGCAGCAGCAACAACAGCAGTTGCAGGAGCAACAAAGACAGCAGCAACTACAGCAGCAGCAGCAGCAGCAATTCCAACTTCAGCAGCAGCAAGCCCAGGCCTACAAACCCCCCTCTTTCCCCAACCCGCCTATGCAAAATGAGAAGCCGATCAACCCACAGCACGCCCACTTGGAAAGTCTTCTCGCAGCAGGTAACGACAACGGGCTGGACACATACGGGAATGTGGGCAACCTCCGTATCCCAGCTCAACATACTGCTCCTGGAACATTTGTAAATTCCGCTGGCACATCTCGCACCGGTCGACCACTCGCTGCCCAGAGCACGGGAACGAACCCGTTCTTTAACCAGCAGTTCACGGGGGTTCCACACTCTGCGGGGTTCGGGAGTTCCCTCTCCCCGCAACCGAACAGGCTCCTGCCTTCCCACACCGGTCCTGCCGGTATGAACGGGTATGGCACTAGCAGTTTTGGCCAACAGCAGCAACCGAATCCATACCCTACCGGCTTTGGCCAACCGCAGCAACAACAGCAAGGTGGGAATTTGATCGACCTGTGATCTGCTTATCACACTAGTTGCCTGGATTGTATGATTGAGATTGTGGGGGGGAATTATTGGGTGTTGGCTTTTGCGGGTATTGCAAGTATCGGAGGCGAGGGAGTAGGGAATGGTAAATGGGTTCAAGGTTACTGCAATGCGCAGACGGGAAGGAAAGGGTGGAAATAGAGCTTTTTGTGAGGGTGAAGCCATGTTCTGTAATGAAGTTTTTTTTTTTACTTTTTTTACCTAACTTTTTTCTCTTCTCTTCTTTCTTTTTCTTTCCCTATTTCTCTTTACCTGTTCTACTTCTCTACTTCTCACTTACCGTTGAGGAGCCGGTTAGATGCGTTAATAGCCACAGGAGAGAAGAAAAAAGGGCCAGGAGACTTATTTAAGTTTTGATCATTCCCTAGCTATATTTGCCTTGCTTACTCACCTCGAATTAGTTTCTTGTAAGCGGATTTGCTTGTTGATTGGTTGTTTTTCCCTCCTTACTTCCCTTCAACCGCGGAAAAAAGGGGAAAGAATTCAGACAGAATGGAACAAGGGATATTTTCTACTTGATATCGTGTATTTCTTTTTGTGATTTTCTATCAGTTTATTTCTGATCGGGAGCGGCAAGGTTAGAGCAAGTGGTTTTCAATAATATTATTGTACTGTATAGGAAGAAGTTAGGTGAATATAATTCTAGCAAAGTTGCATTAGTATTAGAGCAAATAAGATGTGCCCACTCGTGTCCGTTAAATGAGCATACAGTTAAGTACTGTATATTCGTGTCTGCGAAGTCTATGATACATATCTATACACTACAACATAACAGAGCCCAGCAACACGCCGGACGTTTTCCTATTGTCAACAAGCTAAATGGGTTGTGGGTATGATAAAGGAGGCTACTTTTCTTTGAGAGAAGAGTCACAGGGCAGCAGCTTAAGTAGAACAATATGTAAAGGGATATTGGAACATTAAGTTATAAGTGTACCTCTAATTTGAAGTATGGGATGAAAACTCTGGATATCAGATGTATGATGAGAGAACAAGAACCCAATAATGCTAATAATTGAACTAGAATATATGAACTTGATTACTGAAGCTTTAAATACTCTATATTATTTACTAGTAAAGTCCTATCACCTGAGATAATAATACCTATCATACTTTAGCATGTGGTAGAAAAGTAATTCTTTTATAATATATAATAATAATTATTATACAGAATATGATTCAGTAACATATTAATTTTAATAAAACCTAGTAGTTTATTTTAAAGTTACTAGAAAAGCAATTATCGTAATAACTCATACAAAATACTAATAATAGTAAATAAATTTAGTAGAATTTGAGACTATTTTGTCCTGAAAAATTATAACTAAAATACAGTACATTAGTAGAGATATGAGAAAATCTAGTTGTGTAACTGATACAGGTACTCGGTTATTGGTTTTGTTTTATGTTTTGTTTTAAGTATCGCTTTGATACTTGGTTTTGTTTTATGTTTTGTTTTAAGTATTGCATTGATACTTGGTTTGTTTTAAGTATTGTTTGATACTTGGTTTTGTTTTATGTTTTGTTTTAAGTATTGCATTAATACTTGGTTTGTTTTAAGTATCATTTGATACTTGGTTTTGTTTTATATTTTGTTTTAAGTATTGCTTGATACTTAATTAGTTTTACCAAAGTGTATGGATTGATACCTTTGATTAGTTTCAATTCATGCTAGACATGAACAGATTTGTGTATTTAAAGACCACCTGATTCCACGATGGAAAAGGCAGACTTCGACAGAGAGTATTTCAATATACTTGGTTGAACGGTTACTTCTTTGTTCCTCAGTACACCCTCGAAGCCTCCTTTAGTTTTCAGCTCTTGCCTCCTCTCTGGAAGAGCAGGCCACCTGCCAACTATTGTATCAATTACCGATAATGTGATTAGCACCTTGCGAACACGTTACAAGTTGAGTTTTGAAATCAATACGGTAGTTGGATATAAAACAAACTAAATATCAAAACTGATACCTTAATTAAATATGAAAAACACCAAGTATTAATTTTGATACTACAATCAAATATAAAATAATCTGAGTATTACAAAGAATACTGCAATTAAACATAAAACAAACTCAGGATTTATTAGGTGGAAGCCAACTATAGTATAGGTTGAGAAGACTTAGTAGTATTATTGTAACGATCCTACTCCTTCTTACTTAGTGCTTTAACAGGTAATAACCTTACTGCTTCCATTCCTTTGATATCTCAATAGCTCCAGGAACTCTTATCGGTACTATCACTTCTGATAATGATATTTGTCTTATACTCACCTTACCTCCTATAAGCAAGACCTCTTTCTCATGTAGTGCTTTATTGAAGAAGAGTATAAAGTATTAATTCAACTTCTAGTATAGGAAAGAACTTAAGGGGTTGTGTGAGGAGTCTGTACCAGAGGTCATTTTTTATTATCATGTATTCATTGTTAAGGTATAAGAACTTACATGTAGTGCTAGCTATGACGTAAACAAAACCTTAACTCCAAAACAATTTCAAACAAAGGAAACTATACTAGTACCTCCAACTATCGTGAACAGCCAATATCGCAAAATGTATAATGATAAGGATAAAGAAAAATACTCAAACCTAAACGATAGAAACCTCTTACAAAGAAGAGTAAATTAAGAGAAATCTTTCCAACTACTGAAACTAAGCAGAAAATGAGATAGTAGACATGAGGGCTAGACCATGAGTGGACTGAGGTGGAGGAGTGCAATCTCTGAAAGTGGGCATCTCATGGGGAAAACCGGTTGAGATGGTGGGGATGAAGGCGGCCAGGCTGCTAAGGAGTGCTAGTGACAACTAGAGAGGCTCTCTCTCGCATAGGCTCTCAACCCCTGGGAGGTGGAGGTTCCTGGTGTGCTCACATGAAGGGCAGGTAAGGATGGCATGAGGGGAACGTCTCTGGCTTCATCTCACAGTATGGATAGATGTCAGAAGTATTCAGGTCTCTCCAGGAGCGGTGACTAGCCAGATAGCTTTTGCCTGACCTCATCTGATGGATGTATCTTATGATAAACTTGCTGAGACCTATAAAGAGGTAGGGCACAAGTGTGTATGGGGGAGTATATGTATTGGGAAGGGGGTGGGTCTTGTTTTGCTCAGGTGTGGAGGAGTAGTAGTTGCCTACAGCTTCTTTTGATGGCAAGGAACGAGGAGTCATCTGAGGCTGCAAGGGGTAGTGGCAAGGAAAGGAGGGTCTCGGATGCTCAGGGGATAGGGGAGAAGGCCCACGAGTTTGACAACTCTGTAGGGTATAGCATCCAGTGAGAGGTGTCTTCACCCAGGGGGTGAGTTCTGGGATCCTCCAGTCAAGGGGCCTGCTATATTGGAGGTCTCTTTTTTTAAATTTTTTATTATTTTTTTATTTTCTATTCTAACATAAAGATAAAGTACAGGGGTCCTACAATCTCATACTAAGCAGACCCAAATGTCCTCCCCACCTTGTTCTCCAGCGACGAGAAGAAAAACTGTGATCTCAGAAAGGCTAATACCAGCAGCCAGGTGCCTGATCCTCAGATCCTGTGACTTGAACACAGAGAGGTCTCACCTAGAGCCACCAATATCTAGCGTTGGTTAGAGGCTCAGTTTCCGACGACTGGAGTGCCAAGACCAGGTTATTAACTTTAAGTTAAAAAAGAATCATCCAAATCAGACCAAAACTGAGTAAGTTATAGTTCTGTCAGTTTTAGTCTGATTTGGCTAATTTCTTTTCCCAATTAATGAGATTAACTGAGGTTATTTTGTTCCTGCTCCTGAGAAATGGGGCAATATAATGAAGCCTACTAATATCCAACCAGTCCTTGGTTTAAAAAAACTCTAGCCAGTCCAGTATGGCTCTCTACAAGCAGTAAAGACAGAAAGTTTGGAAATGCATTCTTCAAAGCAAGGAAATCTCCCATCCTAACTGTACACCAGCTACCAAATAGAACAAAACACAAACCAAGCAAAGCCCAAACTACCAGCTGAAACCAGCTCCTAGCCTACGATGACCAGATTCTAGGCCCAAACTGTGGGACAGACCATGCTCATGAATTTGAAGTAATGAAAAGCTATGCCGCATAGATGACATAAATGTATATCTTGGGTACATAGTCCATGGATGTGAGCAGGAGAAACTATAAGGAGAGAGGACTGGCTGTAAGCTAGAGGTATTGGAGAAACAAGAGCACCAAGCTGTCCCTCTGGGAGGGCCAAAGGGACAGCCCAAAGCAGCAAAAAAGATGAAGTTGTAAGATACCAGCTAACAGTAGTAGGGTACAAGCTGACACAACTGAAGAGAAAAAGGAAGAAAGGGCTAGGGCCCTAGGACAAATTCAACCAGTACTGAACTATTAACCTATTGCCGCATCTCTCATATAGTCGCTTGTTTTCTGAGAGATGGCATCACTTAGTGGAAGGGATCGTACCGGTGGTAAGGCAGTGGAATGGTAGGGGGAGGAAGACAATGGCAACTTAAACCGGGCAACTGGGAGGGTATGGACAGTCTTACTATGGGACAAGCCCTGAAGTTACTAGCAAAGGCGTTCTCCCATAGGGATCATGCAAGTGGAGAGAAAGACATCCATCACTACCAGTACCAACCAGAAGTGAAAAGAGGAAGTTAACAGTGCGAAAGCTAAGCGAACCCCCATTAGCAAGACAGGACTACAGGACAAGCCCAGATAACTCTCTGATCAAGCAGAAAAGAGGCAAGTGAGGCAAAGGTAGGAGAGGATAGAAGAGTTAACTGTACCCTTAGGTAGGAACTATCGATAGAATAAAGGCGAGTGGGGGAGCCCATGATAGTCAACATGGTGGTGCCAAACTATGTGGGAGGAAAATAGGAGCGATGAAGCATGGTGTACTGGAGGTCCTTTTTTTTTTTTTTTTATAATCATTTAGTTGTTTAAGGTACAAGAACATCGCATGCAGAGCTAGCTATGGCGTTAAGAAAACCCCTCCATCCCAGACCAAGAGAAAACCTATAACTCCAAGACCCTCTGGTATGGGTCCAACCACACACACTCCAAGGACGATCAACTCAGGTGCCCAGCCCGCAGGCCTCACAATTTGAATGCGAAAGGGTCTCGCCTAGAAGCCAACCAAAAGCCCAAGAAGATTCCTCACCCGAAGGAAAACCCCACCCACCAACTACACGTAGCCAACAGGAAGGAAACCAAACAAGCTAGGCAGGAAAGCATAAGGAAAAACTCTATCCCGTAAACTACTAGACCTGTAAGAGCTACAAAGGAAAACAACAACTACCCACCGTACCACCAGATTTGCCGTTTTTAAAAAACCGCCCCCAAAGTGGGTGGCCAGCAAAGAGCACCAAGGCTGAGCACTCCCAACCAGCTAAGCCACAGAAGTAGTGCAATACCATGGCCCACCAATCGAGAACAGAGGCCACGGTGCCAGGCCGAAGGAGTAGATATTTGGCAGAGGGGGTGCCGCCCAGCAGTAGGGTGCCAGCCAAAGATCGACCACGGGTAGGCAGCAGGCCGAAACCCTGGAACACCACGTGGTGGAGGGAGGAGGTAGTAGAGTACCAGCCAAGGAGGGAAGGCAGTAGGGTGTGAGTCGAGGCGACCAAAGTGGAAAGTGGAGGTAGGGCTAAAGGCTCCTGTGCAAACCCGACCGTAGACCAAACAGCCGTATTACTACGTCTCACATGTAGTCCCTTGTTCTCCGCCAGATAGAATCACTTAGTGGAAGGGATCCCACCAGTGGTAGGGAGGCGAAAGGGTGAGGTGAGGCAGGCAACCGAAACTTGAACCGTGCAACTAGGAGGGTATGGTCAAATCTCACCATAGGACAGACTCTGAAGTTACTAGCCGAGGTGTTCCCCAACGGGGATCGTGTAAGCGGGGAGAAAAACGTCCACCACTGCCAGCACTGTCCGGAAGCGAACAGAGGAAGCCGACCGTACCAAAGCTAATCGAGCCCCTATTAGCAAGACAGGACTACTGGGCAGGCCCAGATAGCTCCCTTATCAAGCAGACAAGAGACAAGTGAAGCCAAAGCGGGAGAGGATGAAAGAGTTAACCGTGCCCCTAGGCAGGAACTATTGATGGGGCGAGGGGAGTGGGAAGAGCTCACGATAGCTGACGTGGTGTTGCCAAACTATGTGGGAGGAAAATAGGAGCGACGGAGCGTGGTGTACTGGAGATCCTTTTTTATTTCTATTTTTTTATTTTTTTTTTATCTTATTTATTTATCATTTTAATGAAAGTAAGGCCGGGGGTCATATCAGCTTGCGGTATGTAAACCCGCACCTCCTCCCCGCCTTGTTCTCAAGCAGCTAGAAGAAAGACCGTGACCCCAGAAAGGCTAACACTGGGAGACAGGTGCCCGACCTTAAGGTCCCACGACTTGAGCGTGGACGGGTCTCACCAAGAGCCACTGATACCCGACCAGTCCTCGTTTTAAAAAACTCCCCCGCAAGTCTCCCGCATGGCTATCTACAAATGGTAAAGACAGAAAGCCCAGAAATCCATCCTTCCAAGCAAGGAAAACTCCATTCCGACAGTACACCACCCACCCAACAGAAGAAAACCTAAACCAAAGTAACCTCAAACCAAAGGCTGAAACCAATCCCTCGCCTACAACAACCAGATTCCAGCCCAACCCGTTCCTTGTGGGTCGAGATAAACCAATGGCCAGGCCTCATCCGTGAAGTCGAAAAAATGAATAGGTGTGCTGTATAGGTGACATAAACGTATGTCTTAGGCATATAGCCAATGGTCGCAAGCTGGAGAAACTGAAAGGAAAGAGCGTCCGCTGTAAGCAGGAGGTATTAGCAGAATAGGAGCTCCAAGTTGTCCGTCCGGGAGGGCCGAAGGAGCTGCCTGAAGTAGCAAAAGAGGGAGAGGTAGTAGGGTACCAGCCGACAGTAGTAGGGTACCAGCCGACGCGACCGAAGAGAAAAAGGGAGGAAGGGCCTAACGCCCTAGTGCAGACCCAACCAAAACCAACCTGCAGCCGTATTACCACGTCTCTCATGTAGTCCCTTGTTCTCCGAGAGATAGTGTCACTTAGTGGAAGGGATCCCACCAGCGGCAGGGAGGCGGAAGGGTGAGGTGAGGCAGGCAACCGAAACTTGAACCGAGCGACTAGGAGGGTATGGTCAAATCTCACCGCGAGACAGACCCCAAAGTTACTAGCCGAGGCGTTCCCCAACGGGGATCATGCAAGTGGGGAGAAGGACGTCCACCACTGCCAGTGCCGTTCAGAAGCAAAGAGAGGAAGCCGACCGTGCCAAAGCTAAGTGAGTTTCTATTAGCAAGACAGGACTACTGGGCGAGACAAGATAACTCCCCCATCAAGCAGACAAGAGACAAGCGAGGCCAAAGTGGGAGAGGATGGAAGAGTTAACCGTGCCCCTAGGCAGGAACCATCGAGGGGGCAGAGGGGAGTAGAGGGGGCCCACGATAGCTGACGTGGTATTATCAAACTATGTGGGAGGAAAATAGGAGCGACGGAGCGTGTGTACTGGAGGTCCTTTTTTTTTTTTTTTTTTTTTATAATCATGTATTCGTTGTTTAGGTACAAGAACTCGCATGCAGCGGTAGCTATGGCATAAACAAAACCTTAATCCCAAGGCAAACAAAAACAAAGGAAACCAAACTATTGCCTCCAATAAGTGTGAACAACTCATATTGCAAAGCGCATAAACAGCTAACTATAAAGGGAAACATTTAAACTAAGCATAAAGAAATCCTACAAGCAAGGAAACCAAAGAAGTATGCTTTCACCAACTGCTTAAGCCGAGAGTGAGGAGCTAGGTGAGGAAATGGGGCTCTCGATTGGTTGGGCCCTGGAGGGGGGTGTTTAAGTACAGGCATGTCTGGGGGGAAGCCAACCGAGGTGGCAGCCATGTATGCGGACAGGCCGTGAAGCAGTTTTGGCGATGTCCAGATGGGTTCCCCTTCATCAAGGCACTTGACTGCTAGGAGGTGGGTGACTCTGGCTCTCTTATGCAAGGAGCATATAAGAATGGAGTGGTGGAAGGACTCAGGCTCCTCCTCGCAGTAGGAGCACATGTCGAGGGCATCCAGGTCTCTCCATGAGCGGTGGCCGGCCAGGTAGCTCTTTCCTGACCTCATCTGGTGGATCCTGCCCGCTATGAATTTCGCCAAGCCCATGAAGGGATGAGGCGACAGAATGGGCGAGTAGACGTATCGGGATGGAGGTGGGTATTGTTTGGTCCAAGTGTTCAGGAGGAGCTGATGACAGCCTTTCTTGAGGGCTGGAAAAGGAGAGTCTTCAGGGGCCGCAGGGGGCAAGGGCTCAGGGAGGAGGGCAGGCGATGCTGGTGGGACCCGAGAAAGATGACAGACAAGCTTGCCCACACAGTAGGCTATTGCGTCAAGTGGGAGATGCCTCCTTACCGGAGGGGATGGCTTGGGGGTTTTCCAATTCAGGGGTCTGTAGCCCAGCGTAAGCCCCACCGTCAAAGAGCGGTAGTCCTCCAGGGAGCGGTAGCAAGAGGTTATAGGGAAGGAGCAGTGCAGCTGTACAGTTGCTCGGTTTCTTTTCCGGGGGAGGCACACCATCCTTAGCGCTTCAAGGCGCTGACGGTGTTCAACGAGGCATTGTATCGGGGGAAGGGCTGACTCGCAGGGGAGAATACTGGTAGGGGTTTCGGAAAAGCAGTTGGTGACCCAACGCTGAATCTGTCTCCAAAAGACAGCCAGCCTGTCGGTCATTGTTGCAGAGGGTGAGACGAGATCTGCTCTGAAGAGGAGTATGGGTGCGAGGAGGGAGGATGCTAGCCTGTGGCAGAGGAAGGGCGCGTGCCCTTTCCAGGGACCCGATAGCCTCCTAAGCATGGAGAAGGCACCCTAGGCAAGTGTCAAACGTTTCGAGAATTGGGTATTGGTAGCCCACCAGAGAGAATAAGAGGCCGGCTCAAACCAGTGGCCGAGCCAACTGACCACACCGGAGGGGCGGAAAAGGAGTCCATCAATGACGATTGGGAGAGTGGAGGCGAGATCCCTTTGTCTGGGGGTCCTCCAGTGTGTGAGTTCCGTTTTGGGTACTGAGAATAAGACCCCAAGATGCCTACCCCTTTGAGTCAACATCTTTACTAGATGTTGAAGGTGTTGGACATTCCTCCTGTAGGAGTTGGAGGCAACAGTTATCGCGAAGTAGTTCACATAGGACAGGATCAACCCACACGGCACTGGAAAGTGGAGGGACGAGACATAGATAACAAACAGAAGAGGTGATATTGGCGAGTCTTGTGGGGTGCCAACCTGAATGGGTTTGAAACCCCTGGGTGATCCCTGGAAAACGAGGTGGCATTGCCTTCCTGTCAGGAAGGACCTAACTCAGGAGCAAAGGTATGGAGGTATGCCCTTTGAACCTAGCATATGGAAGAGGTCGTTCGGGGAGACATTGTCAAATCCTCCCTTGATATCAAGGAACAAGGTGGATGCAACCAACTGGGGCAGTTGCAGTGTTTGAACTTTGTGAGCCAGAGTCGCGCAGGCATCGAAAGTGCTAAGCCCCAGAAGGGAGCCGCATTGGTGGAGGTATAGCAGGCCCAACGACCTAGCCAAGGGTGAGAGGCGATTTGCGATTATCCTCTCCATGATCTTAGAGACCATTTCAAGGAGGACAATAATTCTGAAGTAAGTAGGTGTGTCATAGGAGGGTTTACCTAGTTTGTCTAGGACCACCCCATTCACCATCTTGAGCGATGCTGGGTGGAATCTGAAACAGACTAGCGGAGAGAGTAGCTCAACTAGCAGAGAGGGATGGGTTATATTAACCTTCTTCCAGACCGAGTATGGAAAAAGGTCGGGACCAGGGGCTGAGGAGGATGAGGAGTTACTGAGTGCCGCGGCTATCTCTTCTGCCAGTAGGGGGGTGTATATTTGAAGGCCCTGAGAATAGGCGGGCAGAACGCAGGGTGCATAGGAGGGAAGAAATGGGAAAGCAGAGCGTCGTTGAGCTCTATCAGTGACGTTGCATGTGGGAGGAATGGGAACCGTTCTGGTGGTTTTCCGAAGGCAAATCTTTTAGCTGTCCACACGTTTTGTGGGGTAGTACTCTCAAGGAAACGTGACCAGCGCTCTTTCTTAGCCTTCTTGATAGCCTTGAAATAGGCATTTCTGACCAAGCGAGCAGAGGCTCTAGTGTTATCGGAAGGGGATGTATGAGCTTCTCGGGCATGGGAATGGTAGACTTTCCTCAAGTCAGACAAGGTGCCTGACCACCAAGGCTTTGACCTTGTTGAGGCTTTTTTCATTGGCGTATGTCTTGCAAGGACTAACCGTATCCGGCTAAGGTTGATGTCAGGCCACGTGCTAAGTGCCTGCTGAGTTGGGAGGGGTGGAGGTGGTGTAATCGTGAGGGGGCTGAGGTCCTCCATGACCTTGGTCCAGTCGGTAGCATTCCAGTGTGGTGTGAGCTGGGGGGGGGGAGAGAAGTGGAGACGTTAGTGTAATAGATATCGGTACGTGATCCGACCCGGTAGACTGGAGAGATGCATCCCATGTTTCCACAAAGTGCGTGAGATGTTGGTTGACCAAGGCCAAGTCAAGCACAGACGGCGCATGGTCTTGGCCTAGTGAGAATCGAGTAAACACTCCAGGTGTATTCAGGAGGGAGAAACATCTGTCTTGCAACATTTCTGCATATGGAGTTGAGGTTCAGATTTCCCTCTTGATAAGAAACCGGTCGGGATCCCACTGTGGGTAGTGTATATTGAAATTGCCCACCACAAGGGTGGGGAAATCGAGATCAGGGTAAGCTTTCTCAGGGGAAACAGAGTGGTAGAGCGATGAAGTCGTCCAAAGGGAGTAAAGGTTGACCAAACGAAATTTCTCATGGGAGGAGTCAAACAAGCCCAACGGGGTATAGATATCCACTGCTATAAGGGCAGGGTTGTCGAAGAACACAAGAACTAAAGAAACAATATCAAAAATAGTACGAAGTGCAAATACCGCCACCTGTGGCTTCTTCTCGAGCGCTGTCTGGGAGTAAAAGGACTTGAAGCCAGCAAATTGTGGGAGTTTTCCATGAAAGAAGGGAGGGTCTTGAAGGGCAACAAGCACAGGAGGGGAGGGCAAAGCAACTAAAGCATTAAAGAGTGAGAGAAACACATTCCAGCTACCCATGCAGTTGTGTTGAATGAGGGAAAAAGAGCTAGTGCTCTGCGGAGGAGTAGTAGAAACTGGGAAAGGAGGGGGAGTAGAGTGGTTGTCA
>NW_003299038.1:0-17846 GCF_000151645.1 Tuber melanosporum
ACGACTTGCGCACGGGCTTGAGTTGGCCGCTGGCTTCGGGCTTAAAACATTATACTCATTAATTTTATTAAGTATTTACCTTAAAATGGTATATATTATTGTAAATTTTTCCTGAGTTTAAATACTTTCCTACTGTTGTTTTAGATATATTTAAAAATTCAGCTAATTCAACGTTATTGTTAAATTTCTTAACTAAATTTAAATCTAAGTCATAGATACTTACTCCTAAAGGATATTTATTCTTTTTAGTACTCATCTTTGCTTTAGTTGATTCACTATGGTTTTTCCCATACATAGGATTTAATTTTCCAGGTTTACTAATTAATTCTCTTGCCTGTTTTGTATGGGTTTTACCAAACATAGGATGATTTTGTTTGTCTTTATATCAATTTATCATCTTTAGCTTAGCCTCTTCAGTATGTTTATAACCTTCAAGACTTGTTGCTGTTTTTTTAAAATTGTATAAAGTTTCAAAGTAAAATTTTTTAATATAACTAGTTTCTAAATCAGTTAAAGCTATATCACTAATAAGTTTACTTTCATAAGAAAAATATTCGTAAATATAAAAGTTAAATTTCTCTAAACTATGTTTTTCGATTGCTCTTTGTAATGCAATATTAGACTTTTTACCTGAAAGATGTTCATTGAGTCTTAAATATAAATCCTTTGCACTACCAATATATTTACAGTATTAAAAAAACTATAGATACCTCCTTTATTTCTTAGTAAACTATGGCATGAATCTATAAAATTCTTATCATTTAATTTACTCAAGACTTTTATCGGTAAAGGTATATCTGAGGACCTAGTGGAAGTAGAATAACTTCTACTAAACAGATGCGTATTTATAGAAATATTATTCACGAATAGGTTTGTTGTTTTACTCTTTAGTAATAATTTATTTATTGAATTTTGGCCTTATAGTCTTTCCTATTTCCTTAGTATCCCGTTTAGATTAAACTTTATTAGCTTTTTTTGAGATAAGTACTATAACAACTAAAAAAAAATCACGTGCTTGCTTGCTTGCCAGCACCAAAAAAAAATTCTTTTTATTTATTATTTACTTTTAATAATACCGCCCTTCGTATTTAATATATTTTTATATTAAACCTATTTACATTAAAACTATTAATATGAACATAATCCATATATATTTATACATATCGGACTATATAATATTCAATAAAAACAAAATTATTAAATAACCACTTGTAGTCTCTGAGGATACAACTAAATCATTTATTATATAACGATTTTTGGTTCCTGCTGATTGCTCAAAACTAAGCTTTGTTACTTTAACTATATAGAGTATCTTAGTTGTCAGAGGTTTCCAGCATATAGCAGTCTTTAATTAGGCCAAATCATTTCTCCTCCACCCTCGCTCCCTCACCGGAGGTGCAGGGTGGAGATAAGTTTGTGGCTGTCAGCCTCAGCTAAATCCATGGGCGCCCTGTTGGTTTCTGCTAAAGTTCCTATAAAGAAAATTAAAAATACGGGGAATAAAGGTAGAATAAACCAAATAGGATTTTGAGATTCTACAATTACACTTAAGTTTAAACTATTTGTAAACATAATCACAATTAACAAAGCAGAACTTAAAACTAACTCATAACTAATTAATTGAGCTGTACTACGAAGTGCTTATATTTAATGAAAAATATACGGACCATATATTTAAATATAAACAACTAAATTAAGATTTAATCTTCATATTTTTTCCATTTTTGGATAAAGTATTGTCAACTTTTATTTAAAAGAGTTCCAGGTAATGCTTTATGAGCTTTTAAATCTTTGAGCTCATAACATTTTGGAATTAAATGAAGTCTATTTTTTTTAGCAGATCTTGCAGGATATTTTTTAAAATATTCAATTATGTTAAGAATATCTTCTAGTTTAGTTATATATCATTTAAATGAAAGTCCAGATTTATTAATATAAATTGTACCTCCATAAAGTTCAACTAAAGGGTATAACATTTCAGCTGTTTTCTGAGCAATACTAATAGATAATTGTCCATTAGTAGTATTTATAGAGATTGAACCATCAGCATCAAAAAACCCTGCTAATCAACCATTATCATAGTTTAATTTTGAGGGATAGATTAAATCTAACTCATATTTATCGCAAATTTTATTTAATTGAACTAATCTATTAGAACTTCTGATAAGTCCATTAACATCATTCACTAAAGCTAAAAAACCAGCTTTATGACGTAAACAATATCTCAATGCATTTGCACCAGATACTAATTTAATAGATCCACCATAAACATTTTTTACAATTTGTAAAGCATGTTCATCCCTAAGATACATTGTGATTTCTAAACTTGCGTATCCTTTTTTAGTTAAATGAAAATATCCATCTCCATCTATAAGTCCCGCCAATCATTGATTTCATTTTTCATCTCTTTTTAAATTATGGTGAGACCCTCCATATACTGGTGGTCTTCCTCTTAATTTAGTGTCTATAGATAACAAACGTATGGCCTCTGAAGTTCCTACTTGCGAGTTAAACGCTTTGGTTACTTGCGGATTATACATATTTAAAAGGGTTTTTACTTTAGAGGCGCATAAACTGCAACTTACACGGAGGGTGGGGGGCTCGCTATAAGAGACTGAATGGGCGTCGACCTCTCCATTATAATCTCTTCCCCTGTTCATACCAGCTTTTATAATTTGAATTTCATTTAATCCTTTTAATGTTAGGTGAGATTTGTTTTTCATTAACTTAAATACTTTGTAAAAGTCTGCATAGTCAAGTCTTTTAGAACCCAGTAAGGGATATTTATCAAAGAATGGTATAATCTTTTCTTCAATATCACTGAATTTTTTACAAAGTAGATTTACAATTTGTGTAGACTCTTGTATAAACCCGCAATCCAAAAACTTCGCTATATTTCTCAATAGTTCAATATCACGACTATGCTGAGTAAGTTTAAAGAGTAAATTAACACTAAACTTAGTATTAGTAAGTCTATTGTTAGTTACCCCTACAAAAAAACAACTTTCCCCTTCCATACATCCTAACAGTCAATAAGAATCAATAAATTCTGATACTTCAACTAAAGGCTTAGCTACAGGCATCGTATAAGGAAAATTATCAGCCAAAACTTTAGTTAAACCTTTATTCATAGAAGCTCTAATATTAACAATTTCATGTAAACCCCCAACTGTTAGATGCTTTTTTTGTTCTATTAATAAAACCGCAGATTTAAATAAAAAAAAATCTGCACGTTTTTGAGTTAATAATGGGTACTTATAAAAATGAGGGATAATTATATTAATTAAATCTTTGAGAGAATTTACAGAATATCTTGCAGAATTTGTAGTTTTACTACTTACCAAGACACCTACGCCGAAAAAGGATTGAATGCTCTTTAATAGATCTATATCCTTTATATGCATATGAATAGCAAAGACCGGTTGAACTTGTCATCCTGTTTTAGAATCTTTTTTCTTATATATTGAAAGAATAAACGATGCTTCTGCATCTGATAACCCTGTTACATAGTAAGGATAAATTTGATTTTCAAGCTGTTTAGCTTTAGATTCCGAGCCATAATATCTAAACAGCGGAACAGTAAAAGCTGAGGTAAAAACGATCCCTTTTTTTAAAGTACCTAATAAATTATACATGAATTTCCCGCTTATAGTTTGTTGCATTGAAAGATTAAAATCTTTCACGGGCCATTTTGACCCTAAAAAAGAATATTTAGAATTAGCAGCTCCAAATTTGTTAACGTAAAATTATTTAGATTTTACTTCCATCTTTCACAAGATGGTTCAGACTATTTCATAATCTAGTTTTTATATTTTTTCCATGATTAGTGATAGAACCTTTTTCACTAATGTACAAAATAATAGATGGATCTAGTGACAAAAATTTTTATATGTATAATAATAGTAAATAAAAAATATATTTTCAGCAAACCAATATAACTAAGGTAAAAAGTTATTTATAATAAACTACTCTTTCTTCTACTTATCCTGTTCACTATCTGGCAAACCTGCATCCTTGATATTTGAATATAGATGTTGAGGAGAACTGTATATAAGTAACCCTTTATATATTTTAGAAGAATCCATTAATCTACTTATCACAGTATTGTGTATACCTAGAACACGAGAAGCTTCAAAGGAAATGAAAATGATCAAAATTTATTTAGTATTAATCTTTTTTAATTTTTTCTATTAAATAACGATTTTTATATATAAAATGGTTTCCTTTTTTTCCAAAACGACTAGAAAAATACTGTAAACTTACTCCAAACATTTTGGATAATTCACTTATTTTAGAAAAATTATAAATTTTGTTTGTTTCTTTATCAGTAACTCTTATAGCTTTACCTCTGTTATGATTTGAACGATATAAAGCTGAAATTTTCATTTTAGCTTTAGTACTCTCTGATACAGTTCTTCCTATTAATTTTGCAAGAGCTTTTTCGGAAAGAGGTTTTCCTTTATGGGATTTACTTATTTTAATTTTAGTTTCTTCAGAATGTTTTCTTTCTCTCATCTTTTTAAGAGTTTCTTCTGAATGCTGAAAACCTAAACTCGATCCAGCTATTTTTAATATATTATATTTAGGACAGAGTAAATCTAAATAATATTGTTCTCTTGAAATAACATCCGACGATTCACAGTATTCAAGAATTTCTAAACTAAAATTAGAATGTTTATATTTATTTAAAGCTTTATTAATAACCATATTAACTTTAATTAAATGGTCAAAATTATAATATAAATTAAACCTATTAGCCAAATCAACAGCACTCCCTATATAAGTTAAACCATTTACCAAATTTCTTCAACGATAAACACCTGATTTTCCTTTGTTCTCTTTTAGAATTTCCTCCTTCTGAAGAGAAGCATTTGAATATACAGCAACTGGTGATATTTCATTTAAATTATTTTTCATTTGATATTTTATAAATTCTTTATTTTTCATTATCTGTCTCTCTGGTGCAGTTTGTTGATAACTGTAGGTATTAGGAACATTCGGATAAACAAAATATAAAATAACAATAATTAAATACATATTAATCTAAAAGTATTAATATATAGGAATTATTTACTATTATTGGAATTAATAAGATTATGCTCTTATAATACATGCCAACCACTTGACATTATTAGACGTCAAGCAATCCCACCCTCTAACCCGGCAATATTTGTATGAGTCCATACTTTTTATTTTCGTATTGTTCCCACGAGTAGCTTAATACACCCTTATCGTCTACTTTATACACTCATATTTCAGTACGAACATAATGAACTTTAGATGTATTATTTAAAAGTTCTGATTTTAAATCTAAACTAATTTCTTTACTGAAAAGATACACAAAAGTTTTATTTAAATTAGTAGCTAATTTAGTATCCAAATGACGACTAATAGTACGATAATTAACATTAAAATAACTAGCAGCGGTAAGTAAACTAGAAAAAGGTGAACCCTCTATTAATTCAAATGTTTGAGCTTTATAAGCTCAAACCTTTACTTTTTTACCAGACACCGATGGATGTGTAGTATCAAGAAGTTTTTCAACTTCTTTATTATTAAGTTGTTTACTAAATAAATATGTATCTTTAACTCCTTCAGGTTTTCAGGTATTTATAAAATAGGTAATAACATTACGACTAATTCCTATAGCACTAGCTGCTTGAGTTTTAGAAGAGAAGGGACTACCTGCTATTAAATTTAAAGTTTTTGCATAATAAGCTCAAACTTCTTTAGCTATATTACTATCAAGCTTTAAATCCTTAGATAGATTTTTAACTAATTTAGATGTAGACTCAAAATCTAATATAGGTTTGGAGAAATATAATTTATTTTTGAATGGTATATTAGTATCTAAATACAAACCTAAAGTATTTCTAGCTCTTTTTTCAAGAGAGCTAGCTTCAGTAATACTATTATATTTAACAAAAGTTTTACTAATACCTTTATCGTTTATATCATAAACATAAGTAGGAATAGCTTGACCTATAATGTTACCTTGAGTATTTCTAAGTTCAGCTAATTTAAGGTTTAAGCTTGAATAAATAGCAGATTCAGAGAAAGATGAAGAAAAAGTAGTATTTAATAAAGGTAAATATTTTTGTAGATAGTAGTTCTCCCTTGCGCCTTGTTCTTCAGGAGAACACACTTCTATTATAGAAATATTAAAATGTTCTCAACCTACCAAATTCAAGAAAACATGCAATTTATTACCTGAATGAGCTTTAAGATGATTATTAAATCTTCTTTTAAATAAGGAAGTTCTACCTATATAATAAATAAGAGGGTTATATTTATATTGGGGTGTTTTGTCACTATTATGAAAATCTGCCAACATCTAACCTTAGGTGTTTACTTTATATTATTTTTATATAAATATTTGAAAAAAAAAATAAAGAATAAGCAACACTAATAAAAAAAAAACTTTGCAATAATATTAATACTTTTATAGTAAGAACTAACTAGAAAATATATCCACGTTTTTCACATCAATATCTTGATGGGCTCTAAGCAAATTCATATTAGATTTAATTAACCGTATTTGAGCTAATCCATCTTCAGTAACATGACCTTTCTCTTGGATTATCAAAGATACCTTTTTAAAGTCTGTATATTCCAATGCTTTTACACCACATAAAGGATATTTTTCAAAGAATGGAATGATCTTATCTATAATGCTTGATAACTTGGTAACATAAAAACTTCCATAATTTTGCCCTTTTGGGCTATAATATTGCCCACAACCAAAATTAGTAACTAAACTTTGCATTAATTTAGCATCACGTGAATGCTGAGTAATATTAAAAATTACTCTCGCAGTAAAACCTACCTTAGATTTAGATTTAAAAATATTAACTAAGAAACAGCCCTCCGCATCTGTAAACCCAGTTAATCAATAAGGGTCTATACTAAGATTTTCAGGGACCTTACATAAAGGTCTTACTACTGGAATAATACGAGGGAAGGAATTTAATAAAGAATCTGATAATCCTTTATTAATTGACATCTTAATTGCAATAATTTTTTTTAAACCTTCCTCAGTCAAATGCTCTTTTCTGAGCATAATATCTAATATTGATTTAAATAAAATATAATCTGCTTTCTTATTTGTAAGTAAAGCATACTTATCAAAGTGTGGTATTATAACAGTAATTAACTCTTTTAATGATCCAACTTGATAATAACAAACTTTTTTTATTACACGAATATTACCTACCTCCCCGAAGTAAGTTTTAATTCTTTTTAATAGCTCAATATCCTTTTTATGTAAACTTATAGAAAAAAGAGGAACGATATTATATCCGTTTTTACGACGGGTATCCTTATAAATATGAACTGTAAAACAACTCTCACCGTCAGAAAAACCAGTAACATAATAAGGATTTAATTTACATGTAGGCACAGATTCTTTTTTTGAGTTAGTACTTATAAATTTTCTATCTAAGGTAATAATACTAAAAGACAACATATAAAAATGATCAAAGGCAGTTGTAAGATTTAAATTAAAAAAAATAAAAGGAAAAATATAGATTACCAGTATAAGTATGATTAAAAGTATTAATCAAATTGGAAATAAAAACTTAACTAATTTTTTATATTTATAATATACAGTATTGTTACCGTAAAAGTGTTTATCTTTTACTTCCATTTCTCGTAAAATGGCTCAGACTATGTCTTAATCTTGCAAAGCTTTTTTTTCATAATTTTAGTTAAAGATGAAGGCTAGAAAACTAAACTTTTTGTACATAAGAAAAAAAACCTATCCCTACTTGTACTATTTTTCGCCTGACAACCTTTAGATCCTCACTGTTTTAAGAATTCGGCTTTTACCTTAAGATTTAAACAATGAGAACAAGTAGCCATAATTAAGCTACGATCAAAAGGAATAATAGGAGCTTTTCTATCTCTATAAAGCTCTTTTATATAGGGTAAATGTAAATCTTTTAACTCTTCAAGGCTTAATTTATTATTTTTAGTAGAAAAAGATTGCTTTAAACCTTTAGGGTGTTTGAAATATATAGATAAAAAATTGAACATTATTAAACTATCATAACCATCTTTATTAATAAAAACCAGTCAGGCCATAAAAAATAGTACTTTTGTAATATTAAAACAAATATTACAAATAAAAAATAGATAAAAAGCAAGACCCTGAGCGCTCGTAGTAGAATTATTGTTATTATAAACAAATCTACTAGTCGTTGAACGTACATATTTTAAATAAATATGTTTCGCTTCAAGTTTACTTACTTTAAGTATTTCTTGAAATTCACTCAGTTTATCACTAATTATTCACATAATTGGGGGACTAAATTTTAATCTATAAGATTATCCATTCTATATAATATTTAAATACTACATATATTCGTAGTAAGGGGGGTATTGATCTAATATTCTGATTTACTTATAATTTTTTATAAATATTTATGTTAAAAATTATAAACATATTATTATGAATATAATTCATAATAAACTTATCTGTGGCGAGGATAGGTAAAGAAAAGCATATCTCTGTAAACCTGAGAAGTATCTAGATATTTATTTAACACACGAATATGAATACCTATTTCTCTAATGACCTCTCGTTTAGTATTAAAAACTTGATTACGCATTAAAGTTAATTTCCCGTTAGCATCTACTTTGTACACCCAAATTTTGGAACGGGCATAGCTAGCTATAGCTGGTTTATCTTTTTTAAGCTCATCTATTAATTCCGAAGATACCTGGTTTTTGAAAAAATAAACCAAAGTTTGATTTTGCATTGTGGCTAACTTTGTGTCTAAATGTCTAGTAATAGTTCGATAATTAACATTAAAATAATTAGCCACGTCCAGTAAACTAGGGAAAGGTGAGTTGTTTATTAGCTCAAAGGTTTTAGCATTATATACTCAAACTTTTACTTTATTACCTAGTTGTAAGTTTTCTGAAACTAAAAGAAGATTTTTAATTTCTGTGTCTGTAAGAGGTCTAGTATATAAATATGTTCCTTTAACTCCTTCGGGTTTACTTGTGTCTAAAAAATAGTCTATAACTGATCTACTTATCCCCAATGCTTTAGATGCCTTTGTTTTTGAGTCAAAAGGACTACCTATTACCAAATCCAAAGTTTTTGCATCGTAACATCAAACCTTAACAGCTATAACTTGATTTAATAAACCACAGGGCGTATTTATCTTAGATGCTTCAAATATCTGATTAAAATCTACAATAGGATTAGTATAAAACAATTTACCTTTAAATGGTATGGGTGTATTTCTATAATGACTTATACTAGCTATATTAATTCCGAGAGCTGAGCTAACATCCGCCATACTATTAAACAGTACATATGATTTATTTATACCTTTATCATCTATATTATAAACATAATATAGGGTACTCTTAGATGAATGAGTAAGTTTAGAAGCCTTTAGCGCGTATAATTTATCTTTCAAGGTAATATTGATTGAAGACTCAGTAATAGATGAAGAAAATATAGAGTTTAATAGAGGTAAGTATTTTTGCAAGTAATAATTCTCTCTTTCTCCCTGATTATCTAAGCTACATACCTCTACTATAGAAATATTAAAATGTTCTCAACCCACTAAACTTAAAAATAAATGTAATTTGCTAGCAGATTCTGCTTTTAGGTGATTATTAAATCTTCTTTTAAATAGAGTAGTTCTACCTATGTAATAAATAAGAGGATCATATTTATATTCAATTAGGTAAATACAGGGTTTTGACCCTCACTCTTTTAAGAATTCAGATCTTATATTTTTATCTAAGCAATTATAACAAGTAGCTAATATAGATTCTCTATTAAAAGGTATGACAGGAGCTTTCCTGTCTTTGTAAAGTTCTTTAATAAAGAAAGAATGTAAGGATTTAATCGTATTTGAAGCATAACTATCTGGAGTCTTTATTGATTTTAAAGACTTTGTCGTTTGAACTTTACGTGTTTGTAATTTTACAACAGTGATATTAGATTTTACTTTATGAGATGTAATAACACTAAGTAGATATTCTATATGATTAATCTCTGGTTTGTCTGCTACGCAGCCACAAGATAAGTATAATTCTTTAAAATGTAAAGTACATAATGGAGCTAAAAATAAAAGTAAACAGAAGAAGACGATACATCCAAAAACTAAACGGTATAAGTAATTGTGACTTATATTTAAATTAATATAATTGAATAATCTCAAGGATCAATTAAAAAATTGACATCCAGCTAAAAAAATTCCATATGTAGCTAAAGAAGAAACTGCTAGCATAAATAATATACCTAAATTATAATTTGATATGACTAAACCGGGACCATAAGGTATTACAGCATAACCAAACAGTGAAAATATTAAGGTTATAATAGGACCTAAGAAAAATAATAAAAAATTAGCTTGTGTTGGTGATACATATTCTTTTAAAAGTAATTTTAAAGCGTCTGCAAATGCCTGAAGTAAGCCATAGAATCCAACAAAATTTGGGCCTATTCTTCTTTGCATGCTCGCCATTGTTTTCCTTTCAGCTAGAGTAATAAAAGCTACAACCATTAATGATGGTACAACTACCAGTAAAACCTCAAGTACGGATAGTAAAGTATAAAATAAACTTGAAATAGACATAATATTAAATATAAATAATTTTAATTTTCCTTATCAGATATATTATTAGATAAATTTTGGATTTATCTTATTATTCTGTCCTTTGTTTTTCATTAAAAAGTTAGAATGGAGGGCGGGCGGAGACGCCGACGCATTGCTTCGCAAGCTCCCCAGCCTGCATGCGGGCGTAGCCGCAAATCATGCAAAGCCTAAAGAGAGCATGAGTCAGAAGTATTGTTTTTTCTTTGCGTACCGAGTACTTATCATACTTTACTAATAGGATATCACGTACGATAAGAAGTCGTCCCTTTTTTACTTTATGCACATCACAATAAAAATAGCAAGGTACAATAATAATTTAGCCAATTAACAAAAATTCAAATAACAATAATTAAATGAATATTAAGCTAAATAGCTTAATATATAGAAATTATTTACTATTAATGGAATTAATAAGATTATGCTCTTATAATACATACCAACCACTATACAACTATATAGTAACCCCATGAGAAATATACAACCATTTTAGTAATAGTGTAATTACTCGCCCTCTAACCCGGTAGTATTTTGTTATACTTTTTTATATCTATTAGTTTTTCTTTTATACCTTAACTATATTATACAGTCATAGTAGAATATTTTAATAATATTAAACATAGATAAAACTAGCTAGAAATTTTTATTTATGCCATTGTTTTATTTCAGAAATCATCCCAGTCTTAATTTATATAATTTTCTCTAACCTTCAAATATAAGGTGACCTTTGTATTCATTAAAAAACCTACTTAAAAAAAAAGGATGACAGTACCAAAAAAATACTGCTTTACAAAGGTACGAGTTGTTAATGTACCACATCCTAATTATTGCATGAAACTTGAGATTATTTTAAAGTAACAAGAATGTAGGGTTATTATTATTTTTAATTGTATATGCTTCACCTAATTTAAACGCAGAGCGGAAGCTGAATATAAAACAAACAATAAAAATTCTTATTTAATAATTGAACTTTTACCATTAAACTAATAAGAATGAAAGTTTTTTTTTGATATAGCTTAATAGAGTGGGATGAGAAATACCTAACTCTCTTGCTGCTATACGAATGGAATATATTTAACAGTTTCACCTATTACCTAATTAAAACTAAAACCTATGTACCCTCATTTTTCCTTGAATGGAGACCCACAAGTATTTATTCTAACTTTGCATGATCGAGATTATAAGCTTTAATTTTTCCCCGGCCTTTAGAAGGTTAATATAATATTAGGAGTGGATAGAGCCCACTCCTAACTAGACCGCCCATACTTTATTAAGGAGCGAAATATATGACTAGAGGATATTCCTAGTTCCTTATTAATCATTTTTATATAATTAAAACTCGTGTGTATTTCTGCGGGTATTGCCACCGCCACAAAGCATGAGCCCAAGCCTAAATTATAAAAATTTACCCTTAAGAAAACGTGACTCAAAAAACTTAATACATTAATGTTTAGATTTCCTAATAAAATGGCTAAATATTCAACTAAAATAGATGGGTGGGCGCTACCTTTAGGCCCCCCGTAAAGATAACGTAATTATATTATTATAAATACTACTTTTTAAATACTCTATTAATAGGAATTTAACCCCCCGGGTCCCCTTAATGATTTAAGTCGGGTTCTTTCAAAATTTTGTAGTAAGATGCCCACACCTACGCATCTAACAGTGGGTGACAACCAAAGCAGTGAAATTCACCCTCCTAATGTTTTTAAGACACAACTTCGATAGAATTGGTATTTTCATATCGTTATAGAGAAAATAATGAGCGGTTGGCTAGGCTTGCCTAAAATAAGCCATCACCTGCGGTGCAATGATTGCTCTTATATGCCCGGAGGATAAGGAGACAGGAGAAATGGAGCCCATTCATAGAATGGGGTGGATACACAGCGTAGCATGAACCCACTGATACTAAAATTTTGTTCTATATACCTTTAATTATAATGTGATTAGGATAAAAGCACAAATAAAAATAATATAGAGGATCTCCAGATTATACGAATACCAAACGAACATTATTAGCTAAATAAGCAAAACTAAGTCAACCATCAGATAAAAGTAATACAACTATCATACTACGTTGATAAGTGGTAATTTAATCATACCACTAACTTGTTTTGTAAATTAGTACCTCAGATTACTAAGTTCCTATTACTAGATTAAAATATGATACATCAATAAATACCAAATTTCCCTTTTTTCGCGAAGCGCAAGGATTTGGTTTTTTTTTTATCTTAGGATCTTTTTTTTTTTACAGCCACTGGAATAATTTTGGGATTTACTAACGTTGAATAGTAAGAAGATGTTCAAACTCTAACCGAAAACGCACCGTTTTTAGATTTTGACACAAATGAAGTTTGATCTATATTGGGTCGGACTGCACCTCTTAATAAACCAACTGAACGACCTAGAACTGAAGAGTCTATATTTTTTAAAACTCCAATATGCCCAACTTTAAACATAGCTCTAGCAGCTGTAGCACGTTTAGTTAATCTACCAGCAATTTGAATTTTAACACCTGTAGTTATTTTACTGTTAATAGACGCAATAATACCATTGATAATAAATTCTTTGTTCAACTCTCTTAATACCTTTGTATCTTTGACCTTAATAGTAGAGATACTATTAAGTAACGTTAAATTTTCTAATGAATTTTTATCTAAGTTATGTATTTTTTGTTCTGGAATTCTAACTTTATTTAATATTCTATTTAATGAACTTAGTGGACTTCTTTTTCATAGGGTTAATTCATTTGCTAAACGTTCGGCTATAATACCAGGATTTAGTTGCAAATAGCGAAGTTGAATAATTATTAATATTACTTTTTTAGTGTAAATTTGGGCCAAAAAGCCAGCTAACGAGTATTTTTTTTCATTATTAATATATTTATAGAGTAATCCTAAATTTTTGTACATATCACAATAAATGTACAATGTAATAATAACTTTAGAATTAGTATGTTTTATTTCAGGTTTTGCTACAAATACTTTATGTGATACAATAGGTATAAAAGCAAGATATTTTTTTAGATTTAATGAATTAAAATAACTTTTGATTATTTTAACTACCATTTTATCTATTATTAATAAAGATATTGTTGATTTAGGATTATAAGCATATATACTATTATATCATTCTTTAACTGAAGGAGAAAAATGTTTACTTAATATTCGAGATTTATTATCTTCGAGTATTTGGGACTTTTCAAATAGATTATTAGCAGTGTTTTTTTTTTTTGTACACATAAAAATATACGAGTAAGAGTTGGAAGAATTGAGCTGAGATATTTCAGTGTTGCTATAAGTTAGAGCAGTAACAAAAGAGTGAGAAAGGTTTAAATTGTTTTTCATTGTTTTTTGTTATTGTTGTTATTATGTGCTACCATACCTGCACTTTTAGACTATGTCGAGGAGATTCCATATCCCTACGATTACTAGTTTGGCTAGCTAATTGACAACTTTATAAATTGGACTTATCTAAAATCATTGTGGGCCTCACAAGAGGATAGTTCTTTTGCATCGCTACTACTAGATCTGCTACTATAGGGGTCACCGGCTGTTTTGGCCTCTATTATGCTTTTTACCTTTTTCATACGTTAAGGTTTTTCCTTTCTATTTTTTTTCTATTTACTTTTAGTATAAAAAAACATGTTATTTATTACTTTTAAATTTTGACATTACTATTCATTCTTTTATTTAATTTAATAAAAAACTCCTGGTAGATAAACCCAGGAGCAATACTTCTATTTTTGTTTGGCTAAGCCCCACCAAACCCGAAACGGAGTTTTTGTGGGCCTTCAAACAAAACAACATAGAATACTCATTAAAATGTTAGCTTAAATTTAATTGTTATTTTTATATTAATTAACTTATCTCCCATATGGGTAGGAGTAACTCCGTAGGTATAACTAATTTTATAATATACATTTATTTATAAAAATAGGACTATACCTTAATTATTGAGAATATGCCTTTTTAACCGACTGAAGAGATTAATTCTGTATATATTATATTAAACCATCTAATTAACAAGTTTATTATTTAAAATAAAGAATAAAAATAATCGTACTACTTATTACAAGAGTATCCGGACTTGAACCAGAAAGTTAAAGGTTGGAGCTTCATATTTTACCTATTAAATTATACTCTTTTCTTCCCCTCCTGTTATTAAGATTATATATATGAATTAGCAAGACTTGCCTAGCCTAAAGGGAACCATCACACAGGCTGCCTAAAGGGAGCAATGCTTGCTCTTGTATAACAGGAGGATAAGGAGACAGGAGCAACCTAAATCTGGTTATGTTTTTTGGGCTAAGCCGTTTCGTAGATCAAGTATTTAAGGCTCTAACTATTTCATTTAGTTGATCGTAAGTAGTTTTAATTCCTATTTAAAGATATAGAACCTCTATATAGATATACTTAGATTGATAACTTTTTATTTTTAAATAAATTTTCAAGACTAAACTTAGAATAACCATATTTTAACAAATCCCTAAAATAGGCATACAACTATTACTAACTAAATCTTTAATATTATTATATCTATATAATCGTTATATTAAATCCAGGGCGGAACCTATGTAACTTTTTTTTTATATTCACCCACATAGAAATTTTCCAGTATCTGCATTTTTATAAACCCTTTGACACTAGAACTGGCAAAATGAGAAACCAAAAAACAGGAGTGATAAAAAGATTATTTAAGTTATTAGATTGTCTTGAATTTTTTTTCAGAGCTACACGTCCTAACTCATAAACAAATCCGGCTGTAAGTAGCACTAGGAACACAATAGCTATAGCAAGTCCATAAATAGAGTTATTGTAGGCACTGACCACATAAGGAAATAGTAAAACTATTTCAAGGTCCAAAATTAAGAAAAGAAAAGCAAGGCGAACAAGAAAAAGGAAATTGAGAATTGGAATCTGTTTTGATCTAAAAATGAACTGAATTTAGCCATGGTTTCTCTTTGTATTCATTCCAAATTTAATATCTCTAATTTGTTCTAATCCTTCCTTTGTCTTATGACAATTTTCCTTCATAAGAGCAGCTACTTTACATAAATAAGCATAATCTAAAGCCTTAACACCTTGAATTGGGTATTTGTCGAATAATGGAATAATTTTTAAATCAAGATCCGATAATTTCTTAATTGTCAATTCTACCACATTTGGCCTAATTGATAATTTTACGGCACCGTAAAGAATTTTGAATTGTTTTAAACAATAATGTATCACGAGAGTGTTGAGAAATATAATAACTTAAAGAAAGTTGTACATATGATTTGTGAGATAAACATCAACAAAAAAGCACCCGTTGTGAATCCTGCTAATCAATTAGGGTCGATATTTTATGGTAATTCTACGTCAGGGTCTAGAAACTGGAATGATATTTGGAAAAGCTACTTTTAATTCGCTGGATAATCCCGTATTCATTGAAGCTCTAATACTTAGAATTTTTATAATCCCTTCTAAATTAAGATGTTCTTTTTGACTCATTAATACAACAATTAATTTAAAAAGTTCAAAATCGGCACGTTTTTGAGTTAACAAAGGGTACTGTTCAAATGAGGGATTATTTTTGTAGTTAAATCTTGTAATGAGTTCACTTTATACATTACATGATTTCTACTTGTCCGTACTGAAACATGTCCAACACCAAAAAAGGATTGTATACGTTCTAACAAAGCTGTATCTTTACTATGTAGTTCTATGAGGATAGGAACTATCAAAATGAGAAACCGAAGAAACAGGAGTGATGGAAATGTTATTGAGATTGTTGGATTGTCTACTGTGAATTTTAAGTACTCCCTTTCCGAGCTCAAAACCGAACCCAGCTGTGAGGATTGCTAAAAAAATTAAGACAACAACTAAACCGTAAATAGAGTTGTTATAGGCGGAAACCACGTAAGGATATATAAGCACAATTTCTAAATCGAATATTAAAAATAATAGCGCAAACAAGAAAAAGGAAATACTAAATTGGGATCTGTTTTGATAAAGAAAGCTAGAAAAGCCACATTCAAACGAACTATCCTTTTCATTATAAGGGCTATGAGGCGCAAGTAGTAAATTTAAAGATAATAAAGCAAATGCTAAAAATAGTATAAAAATAAAGAAAAATATTGTTGAACTCATTTAAGGATTAAATAAAACAAGGGCCAATGTATTGGTAATACTTAATCATTCTGTTGGAGAAAAAATAAATAACAATATTATTAAAGTTAACACTGAAATTGTTATTGTTAAAAATGGAGAAGAGCTGGCAAAATAATAAGAATATTTATTATCAGCAATAGATTCATTTTTATCAAAAAAAACTAATTTTATTATTCTTAAATAATAAACAGCACTAACTACACTTGTTAAAATACCTACTAACACAAGGAAATAAAAACCTTGATTTAAAGCCGCGGAAAGCACTTGCTGTTTAGCAAAAAAACCAATTAACGGCGGAAGACCCGCAAAAGAAAAGAGAGTTATAGCTAAACTTATGGCCAAAAATGGGTTAATGAAAAAAAAGCCTTGAAATTGAGAAATTAATTGAACAGGGGAATTATTTATTTCTAATAATCTTCTATCAGCATTTCTACTAATTTCCAATAGATAATAACCGATTATTATTAAAATAAAGAAAACATTAATATTACTTAGGCTATACTGCATAAGATAAAATAAGAAAGCCTGAACAGACTCTGTGCTATTAATAACTAAAGCTAATAATAAAAACCCAACATGCGAAATTGTACTATAGGCCAATAATCTTTTAATTCTATGTTGAACCAATCCAACTACACTTCCTATAATTAAAGATAAAAATGAACTTAATAATAATAATGATGTTCAATTAAACTCAAACATAGATTGACTAGTATAGTGAACTAACTCTAACAAGAATATAAATATAGATATTTTAGGTATTATAGCTACGAAAGTTGTAACTACCGTAGGAATTCCATCTAGGACATCAGGAGATCAAACATGGAAAGGTGCAGCAGAAACTTTAAATAAGTATCCTACTGACATAATTAGTAAAGCTAAATTAAAATATTGATTTGTTTCTACTAGAACTTCTAGCCCATTAACTTCAGATAAACTAGATAAAACATATAGACCATCTAAATTAGTAATCCCAAAATTTAAATACAATAAACAAGAACCTAGTAATATAAAACAAGAAGATAAGCCTCCTAATAAAAAATATGTAAGTCCTGCTGATGTTGCAAGTTCAGAA
>NW_003299039.1:0-10882 GCF_000151645.1 Tuber melanosporum
TCCCGGTATCTTTTCTGTTTTAAGATTAGTGAGCGGTTGGTGGTCGGTAACAATAGTGAAGGTATTGCCCATCCGAATATGATTGAAAGCGGCGAGAGCATCAATCACAGCAAGGGCTTCCTTGTCTGTTGTTCCATAGTTCATCTGTGAGTTAGTGAACTTTCTGCTGTGTAATGCCACCGGCCTTGCCGTTTCATGGGAGGCCCCTTGCCCAACCCATGCTCCAACTCCAACATCGGATGCATCAGTAATCAACCATATCGGTTCTGGTTTACTATAGTCGATAGGTTGAATAACGTTGGCGTTTTTAATCAATTCCTTGATGTTGGTAAAGGCTTGGTCATGAGTGTGGGTCCAGGCAAATTCTGCGTTGCCGGTAAGGTCTGTGAGTGGCGCTGTCACAGTGGCGTGGTGTGGGAGGAACTGGGAAATATAGTTGACTAGTCCTAGGAATCGCATGAGTTCTTTTTGATTCTGGGGTGTTGACCATTCCGTTAAACAGGCTATTTTTCCTGGGTCTGCGTGTATTCCTTCATCATATATAACATGTCCTAGGATATCGAGTTTATCGCCAAACAGGATTGATTTGTTTCTGCTAGTGTAAAATTTAGCTTCCCTAAGTTTGGTACAAACCAAACCTATATGGTAGGCGTGTTCTGCTATGGTGTTCGAGAAGATGAGAATATCATCAATGTAGACCCAAACAAAATGGTGGAGGTATTCGCTTAGGAGGTTTTCCATAATTCGCATAAAGGTGGCTGGCGCATTCATATCACCGTGTAACATAACTCGGCTATTGAAACTTCCGAAGGGTGTTTTGAAACTGTTGTAGCGCTCGCTTTCTGGGGCTAACCTAGTTTGGAAGTAGGCATCGCTTAGGTCAATCTTACTTCGGAATCTAGCCCGTCCAACTGCATTTAGGATCTGGGTTTGGTTTAGGATAGCGGAGCTGTCCATAACCGTATTTTCATTGCGTAGTTTGAGATCAACCAAGGGGCGGATTCTTTTGCCATCTGCTTTGGGTTGAACAAACATAGGAGCGGCACCAGGGGCTTCTGCCCGCTAGATGACTCCTCTTCTTTGTTGTTGGTTGATCCAATCACAAAGCGGGCTTTTGTATGCGTCAGGAATAGAGTAGGTGGGTTGGTTCTTGAGATTGGAGGGGTCGCGGAGGCGGATGTGGTGATTCACCTCTCTCATAGGTGGTAGTTCTTTGGGTATTTGGTCAGGGAAAACATCAGAATACTCATCCAATAGTCGTAGGGCAGTTGTTTCACAGACTGCAGCTCGGTATTCTCCGCTTGTTGGCTTGCATGAGACTCTGACCTTCTGATCTGGAAAATTGATAGTTGATTCCCCACACCTGATTATAGCTTTGTGACGATTCAGGAAGGGCATGCCTATTAGGGCATCGTATTTGGCTAAATTTTCAACCAGCATTTCCTGGGGGGGTAGGACTGCAGAACCAAGTCGAATGGTCGCACTACAGGTTTTATGGCTTGTGGATCGTGATCCTTTTACTGGCATATTGACTGGTATGGGTTGGTTAAGGTCTCGGGTAGGGAGTCCATGGACAGAGACAAAGGCATTACTGATCATATCTCTTCCGCTTGCACCAGAGTCGAATAGGACTCGAGCCTTATTGCCAGTGATCAGGATAGTGCCTTCTAGAGCAGTGTGCGTTTTGAATGTAGCCGGAGGTCGAACACTGTTGCATTCCACATCGATGTATCCAATGTGGATCTCTTCATATTCACTGGATGGAGCGTAATCGCTTTCAATATTGTTGGCCGACACCTCTTCTTTTATAGTCTTTCCTTTTCCTTTCTTCGTAGGACAGTTTTTTGCCATGTGCCCTGTTTTTCCACATTCAAAGCATTCTCCCTTTTGCCGTCTCGATTCTTTGGAGGATTTTGTTTTCTTCTTGAAACCCCGTGGGGTATCGTCTTTAGAGTTGCTGGAGGCTTTGTGTCGTGGCTGGCGGTTCCTATTAGAGGATGTCTGTATTTTATAGGCCTTGGTCTCATGGAGAATGGCGTCCTTTCGTTCTGCTCTAGCAATTATTACTGCAATATCATCGCCGTCTTCCTCAAGTGGTTCTACCTCTCGCCGGAGGGTAGGGTGCATACTCTCGTAGAATCGTCGCTTCAGGATGTATTTGGAGATACTTCCTCTCTCCATTCGATCCTTATAGATTATTAGGTCCGTAGCCACATCGGTGATTCGCTTGACATGTGTTCCGTTAACTTGCTGGAGCTGGTTGAATTTGTTGTATAGGAGGTCGTTGGTTATAGAGGATTGGAATCGTCCTTTCAGGTAATCGAGGACTGTAGATCCTCTTAATCTTACATTCCCGCCAAAGTCCTTATAGCATTGGTGGTATGCGTCGGTTGCCTTTCCTTCACAGAATGATCCAATGATAAGTCCGGTTGTAGGGTCTTCCACATCTTTTCCTTGTAAAAGTAGGAAGTGTGAGAGTTCTGTGGCCCATCGTTCAAAAGCTTCAGGTTTGAGGTCTTTCCCTTCGCCTGTGAACTTCGCTGGGAGGTGAAGTTTAAACTTAGGGGGTTCAAATGCTGCGGGTACCTCCTCTTCTTCAGGTCTTGCCTGAGATTTCCCTCCTCCAGAAGGCCCTCCTCCTGTGCTAGCCATATCTGAATCGCTACTAGATTTGGGGTCGTTTGGAAGTTCAAAGGAAGGCTTCTTTGCTGGAGTAGAAGGGAATTCTCCTGGAGGTTGTGTATCATCCGTGTTTGCCGGATCGCCGGGCTCTTTAGCAGAGCGCCGGGGTTGTTTCTTCCAAGTCAGGTCTTGCCGTGGGATTTGCTTCCCACTCCTGGTCGTCAAAGACTCTATCTTGGGTTTGAGATGAAGCCGAATATACTGAAATTCTGCCGCTTCTCTCCGCTAGCGTTCTCAGGTGGATATCGATAGGTTGATCAGGCCTAAATCCGGGAACAGGTTCTTAACCACTTCCTGAGGTTAAAAAAATGTAACGTGTTCGCAAGGTGCTAATCACGTTATCGATAATGGATACGATAGTTGGCAGGTGGCCTGCTCTTCCAGAGAGGAGGCGAGAGCTGAGCACTAAAGGAGGCTTCGAGGGTGTACTGAGGAACAAAGAAGTAACCGTTCAACCAAGTATATTGAAATACTGTCTGTCGAAGTCTGCCTTTTCCATCGTAGAAACAGGCAGTCTTTAAATACACAAATCTGTTCATGTCTAGCATGAACGAAACTAATCAAAGGTATCAATCGATACACTTTGGTAAAACTCCTTAAATATCAAAGCGATACTTAAAACAAAACATAAAACAAAACCAAGTATCAAACGATACTTAAAACAAATCATAAAACAAAACCAAGTATCAAACGATACTTAAAACAAATCATAAAACAAAACCAAGTATCAAACGATACTTAAAACAAATCATAAAACAAAACCAAGTATCAAACGATACTTAAAACAAATCATAAAACAAAACCAAGTATCAAACGATACTTAAAACAAATCATAAAACAAAACCAAGTATCAAACGATACTTAAAACAAATCATAAAACAAAACCAAGTATCAAACGATACTTAAAACAAATCATAAAACAAAACCAAGTATCAAACGATACTTAAAACAAATCATAAAACAAAACCAAGTATCAAACGATACTTAAAACAAATCATAAAACAAAACCAAGTATCAAACGATACTTAAAGCAAATCATAAACCAAAACCAATAACCGAGTACCCGTACCGGTTACAGTATCGTTTGATACTTAGTTTTGTTTTATGATTTGTTTTTAAGTATCATTTTGATACTTGATTTGTTTTACCAAAATTGTATTGCTTGATGCCTTGATTATTGTCATTGATACTAGACATGAATAAGATTTGAGTACTTAAAGATGCTCTGTTTCCACTATAGAAAGGTAGACTTAAACAGACAATATTTCAATATACATAGTTGAATGGTGACCTCGTTGTTTCGCAGTACAACTACAATGCCTGCTTTAGTTCTCAGCTCTCCCCTTGTCTCTGGGAGAGCAGGCTACCTACCAACTACCATATCATGTACCAATCACCTGATTCTCACCATGCAAATATGTTACACTATACATCTTATGACCTGTGGATAGTAACCCCTTTGCTGCCATATTGACATGTATGGGCTGGTTAAGGTCTCGGGCTGAGAGTCCATGGAGAGAGATAAATGCATTACTCATCATATTTCTTCCAATTACGATAGGGTTGAACTGAACACGGTCCCTTTTTCTGTTGATGAGGATAGTACCTTCTAGGTCGGTATGGGTCTTGAATGTAGCGGTTCATCAGACACTGTTACATTCCACCTCGATATATTTGATATGGATTTTCTCATATTATATGTATTGGATAATATCACTATCACTCTGAATATTATGGGCTGATACCTCTTACGTAATCACCTGTTCTTTTCCCTTCTTCGTGGGACCATCTTTTGACATATGTCTGGTTTATCTTATCTACATTCAAAAAATGCTTTCTTCTGTCATCTCGATTCTTTGGTAGACTGTGCTTTTCTTTTGAAAACTCATAGTGTATCTTCTTTAAACTGGTTAGAGGACTTGTATCATGGCTGCCTGTTACTGCTAGTCTATACCTGTGTCTGGTATACCTTGATTTCCTGGATGATGGTGTCTTTTCACCCTTCCTTTGCAATTATTACTGAAATAATATTGTCATCTTCCTTGAGTAGCTCTACCATCCATCTGATGGTATAGTGCATGGCATCACAGAATTGCCGCTGAAGGACGTAACTCAAAATGCTTTCTTGATTCATTCATTCCCTGTATATCAGGAGATCTGTAACTACATCTGTACTTCTTTTGGCATGTTCTCTATTGACCTGGTGAAGCTGGTTGAATTTATTATATCGTAGGTCAGTGGTGATAGAGGATTGGAATCGATTTTTCTGGTATTCAAGTACAGAAGATCCTCTCAATCTTAGATTCCTGCCATATTCCTTAAGGTTTTGGTGGTATGTATCAGTTGCCTTTTCTTCGCAGAATGATCCCATGTAAAGTCCAGATTTACAGTTATCCACATCTACACTTTGTAAGGGAATTTAGTTTGTAAGATTAGTTGCCCGTTGCTTACAGGCTTCAGTCATGAGATCTTGTCCTTCCTCTGTGAACTTCGTCGGGAGATGCAGTTTGAATTTAGGTGAGTCTGAGATTTTGGGTTCTTCTTCTTCATTAGGCCATGCATGAGACTTTCCTTCTCTTAAAGGTCCTCCTCCTGTACTAGCCATATCTGACTCTGTATGGGCTCCAACATCATTTGGAGGTTAACATGTAAGCTTCTTTGCAGGAGTAGGTGGAAATTCCCCTAGAGGTTATACAACATCCATGTTTACAGATTCTCCAGGTTCTTTAGCAGAGCGCCGAGGTTGTTTCATTTTTGTGAAGTCTTGTCATGGGATCTGCTTACTAACCCTGGTTGTCAATGACTCAATGCTGGTTTTAAGACAAAGTCAAATTTACCGTGATTCTGCCACTACTCTTTGCTAGCGGTCTGAGGTGGATGTCATTAGGTTGATCAGGGCACAATCTAGAGACAGGTTCTTAACCACTTGCTGTGGTTAAAAAAATATAACGTGTTCACATGATGCCAATCATGTATTCGGTAAATGGTATCATAGTTAGCAGGTAGCCTACTCTACTAGAGAGGAATTGAGAGCTGAGAACTAAAGAAGACTTCCGGGTGTACTGGAAAACAAAGGGATAACTGTTCAACCAAGAATATTGAAATCCTGTCTATGGAAGTCTGCCTTTTTGATCGAGGAAACTGGCTATCTTTAAATACAAAAATCTATTCATGTCTAGCCAGACCAAAAGCAATCAAAGGTATCAAGCGATATACTTCAGTAAAACAAATAAACCATCGAAACGATATTAAAAACAAAACATAAACAAAAACTAAGTTTCAAACGATACTTAAAACAAGCCAAATATCAAAGGGAGACTTAACGCAAAACATAAAACAATACCAAGTATCAAACAATGCTTAAAACAAACCAAGTATCGAAGCCATACTTAAAAAAAAATATAAAACAAAACCCTTAATTAAGTACCTGTACCAGTTACAAATACATTACAATATCCTTGGCAACTTCTACCTCTGCGAGCTCTGTAGTACCCAGACCTAGTATTGCTGAGCCTTCACCCCAAACCCATATTCTGACTGTAAATAGAGAAAGAGTTAGCTGCTTTCGTGATCCAATTATTATGACCTTGATTATTACATTAGACACGATGTTGTGTAGGAACTTCCTCTTGGTCACCTCAGGTATTGGATCAACCATGCTGATGATTTATAGCTGAAAGATCTAGATATAATGGAGTTCGATATCTTTCATATACCAGCCATATTCACTGATCATTAGTACCTTTTTAGTAAGTATCAGATTTACTAATTATAAGTCTATAAACGTCTACTAGTAACTAAATCGAATTTATTATTTGCAGTTCGAATTTTCTTTTATCAGATCACCGCCACAAGCTTAAAGATGACATTATAGATGTAAGAATCCCACTTCAGATGGTTAGTTCTTGGCGATGGGAAACGATACCTCTCTTCTCCTTCTTCCTAGTCTTATAATAGCTGCAGGCCATTGCCTATGTTACTGATTGAATAAGACCTCTGTCTTCTACTGGGAACATCAATGCTAAGCTTTTTGTAACTCTCCTTTGTGAAGAGGTCTTTTGATATAACAATAATAAAGATCATGATAATGATAAAGAGCATAAAGATGTTTTATATTTGTCATAGTAATAAGTAAAAAACATATTTAGAACAAAGAATGAGGAACCTATCCTCCTCCGCCATACAGGCCTTCTTGTATAACGTTCTTCCTGCCCCAAGTCATGGAACCCAAAGTGGTCACATGTGCGAAATCAAATTATAACAAGTACATTATATGACCAAAGTGGTCATATGCTCAAAACCCATGACCTCGTAGTAAGGTTATCTGCAAAAACTCATAAACCTATCATAATACAATAAACAAGTCATATGACGCCAAGTAGTCATATGCGCGAAACGCATGAGCTTACAATGAGGTCATGTGATAAATATAGATCATATGAGCAGGCATACCTGCAAGGCACTCTTGCAAGTCACACTTGCCAGGCACACTTGCCAGGCATGCATCCCATGACTCATACTTGAGTTATGTGTGAAACATAACAAATCATGATATAACAAATCATATGAGCTGAATGAGTCATATGTGCAAGACAGTAATATACCTATGACTCATAACCATATATCAGGTGTAAACCTTTTCCTTGCCAAGCCATATTCATGACTTTAGCTCCTCTCCTCCTAAGCCGGAGGATCATCAGGCTTTTTCTCCAAGTTCAACTAGTTCCCATCCAGCTACTAGCATGCACTACCGAAGCATAGCGAACTTATCGTCTGCTGTCCGCCATTTTATCCTTACCGATTCTAATCTGAGGTTTGCCATTTGAATTGTGTGCTCCTAGTTCTTGTTTAGCTGTCTTGATTCTGTGAGATCTTCTTCATTTGCAGAAATTGCGGCTTCGGCCCGGCCAAGTTATTTCTGGTATTCTCAGATATCCCTATGTAAGCTCCTGACATCCAGTTCCATATCTATAGAAGTATTTTGGGCTCCTACTGCCCTGGGCCATGTCGTTATAGCTCTAGTCCTTTTCATGTCCTCTCTTTCTTACTTTTTCTTGCTTCTGTCCTTCTGCAGGTAGTCTCTCACAGAGATTTTCTTTACTCTATGTATCCTGCACCAGCTTTTGAAGAACTGTTGCCACAGCTTCAAAGCATGGTTCAGGAGTGGACCATGCTTTCAGTGTTCTCTCGGAAACCACCCTGAGCTCTCTTTGTTGGCAAAGTGAGTTTAGCATCCGCCAACATAGCATACCATCCATGACATAGTATTATGCTACCCTTGGTTTTCCTTTTCTGAGTTCTTCATTGCTTGGCCCAATGAACAGGTATTTGCAACTTGTTAGTCTGATATGGCCCATACTATCACCCTAGCACTCATGTGCTTGCAATTTTATCGGAGTTCTTCCCTCTACTTTATCTTGGTTGAATGTGATCATCACCAAGGCTGGGCTTGCCTGGGTATCGCTAGTAGAAAATTAAGAAGGTTTCTAGTATATTTTCAAAACTATAGACGTAATACCAAGTTTTATAGTATTCAGTTGAATAGCCAGTCCACTTGGCATGGTATTTGAGGTGACTGTAGAAGAAGCAAGAATAGACTATCTCATTGAGTTCCTATTCGGGCACTCTGTTAAGTTCAATTAGAGGAGGAGGAGTAATTGTTCGTGAGAGAAACTTGTTATCACTGGGTAATTGTCTGAGTAAGATGTAGAATGGATTATGTATTTGGATCAATGGGAGAAGGTTGAGCTTATAATCTTGGTTGCCCACTCATCCCCGTGTCCAGAGTACTCCGATTTTGGTGCAGTCTAATTTCTTTGATGGTTGCATTGTATAGATATTGCGTGGTTGTAGTCATACCATATGTCCAAGTTGAATGTTGGGATCTGGTTTTCACTGCTTATCATAATGTTTTCTTTGCCGTCGTGGTGCTTCACTTATTTCGTATTGTAATGTTTCTAGTAGTTTTCCCATATTTGTTTTATCACGTATTATACCATTAATCAAATGATTTGTAGTATGACTTTGTGGATGTTGTCAGTATTTCTCAAAGAAGGGTCTCGTTTCTATTGCTTCTTGCTTTCTATTATTGTATGTGAACACAGCCATTGATAACAGCTTATACTAATTGTCCTACTATAATTAACGTAGGCCTGTAAACATTATTCAAGTATTGCATTTACCTATTCTGTTTATCTGTCAGTTTGAGGGAGAAATGCAGGACTTAGCTGATTTTATTTCCCCATTTCTCTCATTACTTGTTCTATAATCCTGATGTGAATAATGTTCCTCGATCTATAATGATATTTTTTGAGAGACTGTCCAGTCGTTAAACCTGTTAGAAGAATATTTGTATAACGTCCCATGTATCTATATCCGTTCTGACTGCAATAAAATGACTTATTTTAGCCTGCTGATCGACCACAACCAGGATGCTATGGCATTCTTCCGATTAAGCTAGGTCTGTGATGACATCTGGAGTACTGATTTCCCTCAGTTGTTTGGGAACTTCATTTGATTTGATTAATCCCTAGTATGCATATTTAGCCATTTTTGGCCTTTAGCATGTGTCGCAATTTTTGACATATCTGTCAATATCTTCATATTGTCCTGGATAATCGAATGACCTCGTGATGAATTTCATACTTTTAGCTGTCCCTCCCTGTCCCGCTGTTGGGATGAGGTAATGTTGTTTAATGATACTTGTTATTTCGTGTTCCACGGCTAGAATCTATTGTTTTCTATTGTACCACATATTTTCATCTTCACATTAGCATAAACTAAGAGCAATTGCCTTTATCATCTTTTTCCCTTCCTCCAATGCTTCTCTTATTGTCCGAATGATTTTGTCTTCTTTGTTTGCTGTCTTCATTCATTTTTCCTCATCTGAGGTGAATTCGATAACTTCTATTGCCTTAACATAGACTTTTGGTAATAGCATTCATGTTTTCTGTTTGATTCTTTTGTCTTCTTTTGTCTGTAGTTTGCCTCTTGCAATTCTTGACCGAACATCTGGCTTTCTCCTTTCTTTTCCTGGCCAGTATTCAACCTTGAAGTTGTATTTGCTGTGCTGTTCCATCCATCTTATCTGACAATTTTTCAATTTGTTTGTGGTCATGAAATGGACCAGATTCTTGTGATCAGTAAGACCCTGTACTGGATGGTCACTGTTGAGGACGTATCTCCGCTATTCCTTTAATGCCTGAACTGTCACCAATAGTTCTTTGTTCGCAACATTGTAGTTGCATTCAACAAGGGTTATCATCTTGGACCAATAGGATACTGGCCTCCATTTTCTATCTTCACATTGTTGTGACAGTATACCTGAGCATACATATTTGGAGATGTCTGTTTCACTCATTGTTCTTTGGTTTGGGTTGAAATAGACCAGTATTGGTACCGATGTTAGATGTGTTCAGATGGAATTGTATGCTTTTTGTTCTGTCTCTCCCCATTCCCATTTGTTGTCTTTTTTGATTTAGTTATAGAATTATTTTGCAAGTCTGCTAAACGCTTCTATCAATTTTCAATAAAAATTCCAAAATCCCATAAAGCATTGAATGTCTGTTTTATTGTTAGGTTTTGCACAATCTCATACTGCTGCCATTTTGACTAGATTGACCTTGACTCTGCTTCTGTTGATGATGAATACGAGGTATTCGGTTTCTTCCTTATGGAATTTGTACTTTGTTGATTTCATCTTTATTCCTAATTACTGTATTGTAGCCCTGATATTACTGATGTCGGTCTGATGTTATTGCATATCCTCCGAATAGATAAGTACATCATCCAGGTATATGATACAACATATGTCAAGATACTTGTTTAGTACCTTGTTGATCCATTGTTGGACTGAAGCCTGTGCATCGGTTAATCCAAAGGGCGTAACTAGGTATTCGAACATTCGATATCTTGAGGTGAATGTGGTCTTCCATTCTCCACCTGCTTTGATCCATATATTGTTTTAGGCATCTTTGATGTCCAACTTAGTGAAATATGTTGCTGATGATAAACTGGCTAATGCTTCTCCAATCGAAGGTAGCTGATACCGATCATTTTTGGAAACTGAATTCAGAGCTCGGTAGTCAACACAGAGTTTCATGTTTCCCTCCTTCTTTTTGATGAATAGTATAGGAGATCCTCCGGAGGCAAACAAGTCTCGGATCCATCATCTTAGCCGAAGGGGAGCGTCCCAGATGGA
>NW_003299039.1:11210-17916 GCF_000151645.1 Tuber melanosporum
TTCTGTTGTATCAGGTGGGATTTGGTCTGTACTTCCAAACCTCTTGTTTCTTCTTATGGTTTCTTCCAGTTTATCTAGTTTGTATAGATCTTTGTTTATCTTTTCAATGATCAATTATGCGATTCACTCGTCATTCTGGACTTCATAATTCTCTTGAGGTAGGTTGGCCAAGACTACCTTGATTTTACCTGTGTTGTCAGTGTTGATTACCCCACCATTCATCATAAGTCGATCGTTGATGGCTAGACCACAGCAGGGGGCTATCCATCCATATGTATTTTCTGGTAGTCTAATGGCTATTCCTCTTACAATCATTACCTTCCCATTGGCACGTATCTTAGTCCTCTCATTGGTATACAAGTTGTATCCTCCTGCTCCCTTCAAACCCTTAGTAGGCACCTTTGCCCCTTGGTCCAATATTTGTATCTGGACTCTCTTGTCTTAACTCATCTCACCGAACTTTGCCTGCAAAGTTTCTTCTTGCACTTCACATATTGGTGTCAAATAGACTACTGGCAAACTGTTAAGACATTGTGTTGTACATAGATTACTGGTAAGGGTCATCTTGTCCTCATTCCAATCAATTGTCGGATCGTTTCGTGGTAACCATGGCATCCTACAGACTATTTCATGGTTCTTGAGATTGGCTATCGGGAAGGTTGCCGTTTCCCTATAGCTGTCAATGTCTATAGGTACATCAGTCACATGGATTATAGAACCTATTGCACTTCGCTTCCCATCTGCTAAGTAGACTTGTCTCACTTTCTTTGCTTTCTTGGTAAGGAGACTCTATTTCTCGCAGATTTCCTTGCAGCTGAAATCTTCAGTAGCTCCAGAGTCAAGCATTGCATATATTGTTATATTTCCCGTTTTTCGTTGTATATCTTTGTCTTAATCCTCACTTAAGCTCCCTCTCCTTCTCCTCTTTGTGTATGTAGTGTCCTGTAGGAGTTCGCTAACTTGATGGGTTTTCCTGGTCCACATCTGGGGTCTCCCAGACTACTATTTACTGGGGAACCTCATCATTTTCCGCCAATAGGTCCTCTGCAAGCATCTTGCAAATGTTGCTCTTCTTTTGAAACTGGTGTTGAAAAATTGAACAATCAGATGGTCTCTCTCATGCAGATTAATCCTCTTACATTCAACCTCGCTGCACCTCCTCCACCAGCGGTCTCTCCAGGGCTATTTATCCTACAGGCAGGTAAGTCATAACAATGTGAGGACATGATGTAACTAAACAACTATATAAAAACAAAGTTGACACCTAAACATAATCTGCTAAGTTCACGCAGTAATGACAGACTCATACTGGTAATTCCCTCAATGTTCTCTCGTAATCAATAACATAACCAGTTCATGTCGAGAAGGCCACATAACACGCATCGGTGAAAAACAACACCTCTCCTCCCTGGTGCGTTTCCTATTTCTATCTAGAACCCAATGTTCTAGTCATTCTCATCTCTCACAAACTACTGCTTGATCTACTATGTCTAAGCCTAGGTAATGTCTCCGAAATGCAGGTAGTGAGAGAACCTTAGTGAAAATATTGGCTGTTATCTGTTCCGTGGGACAATATGTGAGCTGAAATTTCGCAGTTTCGACATGTTGACGAATAAAGTGATACTGAATATCAATGTGTTTCGTTCTCGCATGAAATTCAGAGTTCTTTGCTAGTGTGATAGTACCTTGATTGTCTACTGCAATTTTCTTGACTTCTGCTTTATAGGTCCATGTGCCAACATCGTAAAGTAGACCTTGTAGCCAAATAGATTCCTTAACTCCCTGCATTAGAGCTAAACCTTCTGCCTCCTTTGAGGACAGCGCAACTGTTGTTTGCTTACAGCTGTTCCAGCTTACTGCCGCAGTACATAGTAGAAATGCGTACCCTCCCTTGGATCTTCTGTCATCTCCAGATCCCCAGTCTGCATCGGTGAATCCATTTTCCTTGTTATTTGCTTTATAGTAAAGCCCACAATTTGGTGTTCCTGCGAGGTACCAGAATATTCTCTTTACCACTGTCCAATGTACAGCATCTGGATTTGTAGCATACTGACTGACTTTGCTAACTGCATAGGCAATATCGGGCCTAGATCCAAGCATCACATACATGAGTGATCCTACTGCCAATTGATAACTCTAAACATCGGCTGCTGTAGCATGAATGCCTTTATTACTCCTCTTCAAATGAACCGCTGGATCTGCTGGACTGGATGCTAAATTACAATTGCTCATTCGATGAGTTAAGAGAATCCTATCCACATGCTTACTTTGAGAGAGATGCAGGGTGCATGCACTCTGGTTTCTTTCAATCTCTAATTCTATGAACAACTTGAGTACCCCGAGATTCGTCATCTCAAACTCTTACTCCATGATCCCTTGAATCTATTGCATCATTGCTCCGTTTGGAGTTGCTAGAAGCAGATCGTCCACATAGACCAACAAGACAACTCACTTCTTCTCTTGGATAAATAAACTGTGATCAAAATCGCCATTAGAGAAGCTCTGAGTCCGGATAAATTCATAGATTCTACCATACCAGGATCTTGGTAACCGCTTCAAGCCGTATATTACTTTGTGTAAGCGACAGGCTATTGGAGTGTTGTACTCCGATACCTTACTACCATTAGGTACCTCAAGTTACTTTGGGATTTCAATGTAAACAGTTTTACTCAGTTCTGTTGGCGCAAGCAGTATCTGTATAGCACAGTGGTAGATGATTGAAAGATATTTCACACAGAACATGGACTTTCGCTTGTGCACCTTTTATATTTTCTCTCTTGTGCATTCTTTCATAAGGGGAGGGGGAAATTGGGCTAACTATATACACATCGGATGTGGCCAACTATGGTGTACCACAAAACACACTAACAGCTGATGTGACAGTTACCAGTTGATCATGATATTCCCAAGTGGATATGACAGCTGTCCCTAATTGGATAAGTTAGCCAAGTATAAACCTTCTATCTATTACACGCTAAAGTCTACGTCATCCTTCCAACACTCCCCCTGAAGCTTTGCCGCTCTCAATCCTCTGAGGTTAGGCCTAGTGTCTCTACCAATTCTGTAACGTGTTCGCAGGGTGCTAATCACATTATCAGTAATAGATACGATAGTTGGCAGGTGGCCTGCTCTTCCAGACAGGAGGTGAGAGCTGAGAACTAAAGGAGGCTTCGAGGGTGTACTGGGGAACAAAGAAGTAACTGTTCAACCAAGTATATTGAAATACTGTCTGTCGAAGTCTGCCTTTTCTATCATAGAAACAGGCGGTCTTTAAATACACAAATCTGTTCATGTCTAGCATGAATGAAACTAATCAAAGGTATCAATCGATACACTTTGGTAACACTCCTTAAGTATCAAAGTGATACTTAAAACAAAACATAAAACAAAACCAAGTATCAAACAATACTTAAAACAAACCAAGTATCAAAGCGATACTTAAAACAAAACATAAAACAAAACCAATAACCGAGTACCCATACCGGTTACATTCTTCAAAACAAAACAACAGTTGAAATAAACAAAACATAATAATTATCAAAAGCGGAGTCTGAGAAACTAAAGGCTTCAGTTTCCTGGAAAAACTCTTCATCATAAGTGTCACACCAGGGACAAGAGGAAAGTCTAAGAAAACCCTTATACGCAAAGAAATGCAAGTCACAGTAGTCACGAATACCATATTCGCGCTGTACATCAACCCAAGCGTGCTCGCAATCAGGACAGTAATCTATCCAGAGGATTTCGAAGTAGTCTTCAAGTTGGATAATATCGCGGTTCAACAACCGTCCAACAATCTGTTGCCGTAGCCTTACATTGAGTTCCACATAGTTTGACATCATTATGGTATTCGGATGGTGATCGGGATCAGATAAGGTTGTCGAGAACCTGCTCCATAGCCTGATATTCATCATTGCTACTTTCGAATTCCGACTCAAAGTATGGTGCCCAAAGTCCATCTCTAGCTTCGAGTTCTGCATGCCCTCGGTCAGCTTCTGGCATTGTGGGTGTCCAGCACATAGTGATGTAGTTGATCGTTGGAGGGAGGGATCTGTTTTTTGCATATTGTCTTTCCACCATCCGTTCACCATATCTATTGCGTGCTCTAGTCCTTCCAGTGGTTCCCAACTGTTTTCGCTCGTTGGATAACCTTTCCATTTGACTAGGAACTAATCATTTCCATGCCAAAGGCAGTGATCCCTGATTTCTTCAACTTCCCATTCATCTTTCTTGTCGATGATGATAGGTGCAGGTCATGAGTGGGAACTTCCAGGGAACTTGGCGTCGTCATTTGGGTAGAATTGCTTGACACCAGAGGCATAGAAGACCGCGGTATTGCGGCGGTACATACGTCCATCCATCTGGACTGTGTAGCTTTCTGTATGCTCATCAAAAGATAAGACTGTGAAACGTACGCGCCATCGGGGTTGTAATTTCTTGCTGCGTTCCGCATTGGTAATGAACATGTTTCCATGTACCATAAGCATATCACCTGGTGGAATAGGGACAAGTTTATATCGTCACTTCTGAGCAGTAGTGGTGCTTCGGAATCGGGCAGCTTAAACAGCTTGGAAGGCATCATTCTGAATCGCTTGATGGTGGTTTAGATAGTCATCGGAGGCAGGAACTGAGCAGCTCTTAAATAGAGTTGTAGGTAGGAGAGGGTATTGACGGCCGAAAACTGCCTTGTATGAAGACATTCCCAAGGTGTCTGAAAGTCCGGCATTGATATATGCGGCCAGTTCAACAAGGGCTGGTTCCCAGTTGGTCTGTCATTCATTGATCATGTTCCTTATTCCAGTCTTAACTTCGCGGATATTTCGTTCTGCCTGGCCATTAGTCTAATGATGTACAGGGGCTGCCATAATGTGGTTGATTCCGAGGGAGGTCAAGGTTTGCTTCCAGAATCTGGCGGTGAAACAGAGATCAGCATCACTGACAATAGATAAGGGGTACCCATGAGGGGTAAATAGGTATCATTGAAGGTTATTCCAGGTGTCTTTGGAGAAATCTGTAACCTTCATTGGTATGAGTCATGTATATCCAGAAAGTCGATCTACAGCTACAAAGATGGTGTCATATCCTGTGGATTTGTTAAATGGTTCAGTGAAATCGATGGCATAGGATTCGAATATTTCACATGGTAGTTGGAGGGTCTGCGCTTTCCCTTCAGGTAGTTGTGTTCACTCCTTATTTGCCTGACCGAGTTCGCATTGTTTGGCGAAGTCGCGGAAGTCCTTTCACATTTCAGGCCGGTAAACATATTCCGAGGCATATTGGAGGTTGCAGTCTGCACTGTGGTGTCCTTTGTTGTGAATCTCGGTGATGACATATTCGCTAATAGTCATTCCATTGAACATATGGCCTTTCGAGATGTATAGTCAATGTTCACTATAACGGGTGCTGGTATAGACCATTCCATTGGATATGTTGTAGGGGGCGAGATCTCCATGCCTTGAGCTATCCATAGCTTTGAAGTAGATCAGATCGTGGCGATATTCTGCTATCATTTGGCTTCGAAAAGAGGAGGTTAATTCCTCTGTGGTTGATCTAACATCTCACTCATCTTCAATGAGAGATCCTCTTGTCGGTTCGACAGGGGTTTATTCTTCCTCAAAGGTCTCATAGAGTTGTCGGTGATGCTCAGGGATTGTGGGAGGTATGACAGAAACAATGGTTTCATTGATGTATACTTGTAAGGGTCTACCATACAGTGGTCGTGAATTGATTATGGGGGAAGAGGCTGGCGGGGCTGACTGCAGGGGGTGTAAATAGGATATTGCATCCACGTAGGCTGCAGCTTGTTCGAGTTCTTCAAGACCTCGGTGTCGTGTTGGAAGAGGATTTAAGGTATGGGGAGGTTTGGTTGATCCATCTTCATTAATCATTTCTTCTGCTTCTTCTGCGGTGTCGAAGCTTGTGTTTTTGGAATCGTCAGCAGACATATAGTACGGTCACTGGTATCTATTGCCAAACTTAATCTCAGTCTGGTGAAAAGGGTAGGTATCGTAATAACAGTGGGACCAGTGGAGTCTGCTTTGTTCAAGCTCGTGAGGAGGTGTGCTGTGGAGCGTGCCATTATCTTTCCATTCGTCATCAATGTCTTTTCCTCATTCAGTTCCGACAGCTCTGTACATGGTGTAAGAGAAAGGATTGGAGGAAGCGTCTGAGCTGGCATTAGCCATCGATGGTTCTTGTTCATAGGAGGTATCGTCAGGGCTGTCTTCGCTTTGTCTTGTGTGGTCATGAACAAGAGGGTAGTCTGTGAGTTCTTCGTTCTCGTATAGGCGGGAGAGAGCATCAGCTAAATAGTGCATTCTTCCAGGGGTATAGATGATTTTTGCATCGTATTTGCTGATTTCTCCTATCCATCGTGTTCTTCTCCCTCAAGGGATCCTTTCTGTTTTAAGGTTAGTAAGGGATCGGTGGTCAGTAATAATGGTGAAGGTATTGCCCATTAGGATATGGTTGAAAGCGGCGAGAGCATCAATCACAGCAAGGGCTTCCTTGTCTGTTATTCCATAGTTCATCTGCAAGTTAGTAAACTTCCTGCTGTGTAATGCGGCTGGTCTTGCCATTTCATGGGAGGCTCCTTGTCCAATCCATGCTCCAACACCAACATCCAATGCAACAGTAATCAGCCATATCGGTTCTGGCTTGCTGTAGTCGATAGGTTGTATAACATTGGCATTTTTTATCAATTCCTTGA
>NW_003299040.1:0-5621 GCF_000151645.1 Tuber melanosporum
CTTCTGCTGAGATGCTTTACAATGTACCCAAAGGCAACGCGTCATCAATTCGGCGACTTAACAATTTCGTGCCATTTCGTCAATATTTCAAAACCTTCCGGTTCCCACCCAATCCAAAAAGCAAGGGACCGGAGATTTGTGCTAGAGGAAGTTGATATTGATTATTAAAGCCTGCTGTGCTGTTTTGCCGTTTCCCTTCGCTTGGCGAAGCCCTTTAGGTTTTGGTAGCATCCAGTGTTCCCAACCGTCCGGGGCGCCCTACAGGGCCCAGGCAGTTTGTAGTCCCGGGCATGGTGGGTGAGGATGGCAGGGCATGGCGTGCATCTTTCGTAAAGACGGCCGTCCAAGGGATTGATGCCCAGGCCCCGCAGTCTTAGTACAAGTGGCATCTTCCGGCGATTATCTGCAGAGCCCGCCCGACATCCGCCGTCACCGGTAAGAGCCTGGCATATCCCACCCCCTCCGGATCCTGCAGAGTCCACCCGTCTGTCCTGATCATCTACCCATGCACTGTAGTCCGTCCCATCCCTAGCCTAGGATGGTCGGAGTGGACGCTTGGATTTACTGGGGGTATCCTATTTATAATAATCATGTTGCACCTGCACACCCTGTGAGTTCTAAATCTAGTAATGGTATTAAAAATTGAAAACTCAAATCTGGCTTACTTTGCTCTTTCATTCATGTTTGTCACTGCTAAAACACACAATTGACCATGCTCTTACCTCACCATCCTGTACTCTTTTTTCGTATTTGGACACGAGGGAAAAGACCAACACGATATGTAAGTAAGAAGTGTAGAGCAAAGTATGAGGCTCATTGGCATATCATGAACCAAGAAACCAAAAATATACTACCCGCTCCACATATTAGAAAATGTTGCTTTTCACCGATGAGTGCTATGTGGACTTCCCAACATGAACTGGTTCTGTCATTGATTACGATAGAACTTTGAGGTGATTACAAGTATGAGTCTGTCATTACCACATGAACTTGGCAGATTATGTTTAGGTGTCAACTTTGTTTTTTGATTTTTGTATAGTTGTTTAGCTGCATGATGTTAATCGCATAGTTATGACTTACCTGTAGGATAAAGTGTCCTGGAGAGCCCGCTGGGAGAGGAGGTGGAGCAAGGTTGAATGTAAGAGGATTAAGCTGCATGAGAGAGACCATCTGATCGTTCAATCTTTCAACAGTTTATGAGCCCAGCCCAGGACTCTGTGAATCATAATCGCATTGTTTGATCTCAGGAGAGCGGGATTGCAAACACGATCAAAGCAAGATCTCCGAGCTATCAAGTCGAGCTACCAGGGCCAGTACAGCTGGTGAAAGGTCTAATGGAAACAAAACCTCACTGACACAATCCATTGAGAGGTTGGATAGGTCTATGGCAACTGGAAAAAGCAATTACAATGCCTGGAGATTTAGGACTGTCCGAATCCTAAAGGAGAAAGCACTCTTGCTTACTGTCGAGGATAAGGCTACCAGTATGACACAGGATGATTAAGCATTCACTATTATCACTCTTAATATGAAGCATTCCCAGATCCCACATATTCAGAATGCTACGACGGCCAGAGAGGCATGGATAGCACTTAAGGAGGTGCACCAGGGTAGTGGCAGGAACGGAAGAATCATATTGATCCAAAGGCTTTCGGCATTGAGAATATCTGAGGAAGATGATATAGCCCAGCATCTCAATGAGTTTCATGGGGTTGCTGGCCAACTATATGACTGTTTGGCACCAGAGACAGGTATCCCAGATAGCGAGTTGGTAACAATTCTTATCCTCAGTTTACCAGAGTCCAACGAGCCATTGTTAATTGCTTTACATTCTGGTAGGAAATCTGTCACGTGTGATAGCATGGCAGCAAGGCTGCTCCAGGAGGTAGGAGGGTGACAGATTGCAAGGGTACCATGAGGGGTACTAGGTTGTAGTCCCACCAGCGAGACCGCATTTACAGTACATGGAACATGAAGAAAAGAGGAATACCAGTCACGTTGTGGAGGTTGCACGGGATCTGACTGAGAGAGGGGTGGTCACGGGGCCGCAGGTCACAGGTGTCATGCGACACAGAAGGCAGGGCAAAGTTCCAGTGGCCATGACGGCCATAGGATATCTGAGAGAAAGGTCGATACAAGATGGTTTCATTGTGGAAAGGCAGTACATGAGAAGCGAGACAGTTTTAAAAGAAAGTCAGAAGACGAAATATCAGGTCCTCGAAATGAATCTGTTGGTTTTACCTTTGAGCACGAGGCCTAAGGCACACTCTAGCTAGAGAGTGAATTATTGACTCTAGCGCGAGTCAATATCTTTGTGATGACAAAAGCCAGTTTATCAACTTCGAAGCTGTAAGCAGCGAACAAGCAATCACGATTACAGATGGCATGAAGGTTCGAGTAGAGGGCCACGGAAATATGCTTGTAACAATACAAATTGGGGAGATTACCTTAACCTACCTCTGGTATGTGCCACAAATCGGAAGGAACTTAATATCGGTATCATGTATAGTAGATGTGAGATATGTGCTAGAAGCCCAAAGGGGGACTTATATAGTAAGTGATCGGACCACAAGTACTGTATTAAGAAGACAGACAGAAGCCTATACTATGTAGGAGGAGCAAGTCAAGCTCTAGAAGAAGTTCTAGGTGACTGTGCCAATATAGGCCTGCCCACAAACCAGTCTGCGAAAGCGACATTGGAAATATGTCACCGCAGACTTTGCCATAGGACTCTAGACTCAATATCAGTACAGGATATTACAACAAAAGTAAAAGACATAGAAATTTATAGTTAACCCATACCTAGTAGAGTGATCTGTAGTATTTGTGCAAGAGGGTGGCAGTCCAAGAAACCAAGTAGAGGGATACAGGAGAAGGCTGAAGGAATATTGGATATTATTCCTTCAGACATATGGTGTCCTATGCCAATCTCAAGCATTGATGGTGAAAGATATTTCATTACTTTCACAGATGAAAAAAGTGGAAGAGTTTGTGTTACTTTGTTACACTCTAAGAACCCCACATTGTCTGCCTTCTAGGAATATAAGGCGAGGGCAGAAAGGATAATGGGGAAGCTATTTAACGTCCTACATACAGATGGCGGTAAATAATACAAGAATCGGCAATTTAAGCATTGTTTGGATGTAGCTGGAATACAGTACATAGTGAGCCCACCATACAATCCAGCTTAGAATAGATTATCTGAGAGAATGAATATGATGCTCATGGAGAGCGCCCGGTGCATGATGCAAAATTGAGGATTGGAGCTGGAGTTTTGTGGTTGTGCAGTATTTACTGCAGCACACGTACACAAGAGGCTCCTATCGCAGAGTTATAGTGGTATTTCTCTTCTGGAGCATTGGATTGTTAGGAAACGAGGGATCGGACATTTGTGCATTTTCGGATCGACAACCTGGGTCATTATACCTCGAGAGAAATATCAAAAGTTCGACTCCAAGTCGGTTAAGTGTATTCTTGTAGGATATGAGGAAGATTCAGGATCCAAGAGATATTGCCTATATGATCCCATAAGAAAATTGGTAGTCTCAACTGGAGATGTGATTATAGACGAGGCCCCATTGGTAACAGAACAAGAAGGTCAATACTCTAATTAGAGTTTGATCACAATTGCAAGGTGATTCCAGTCCATGAAGATGCTCCCAAGGCCAATATACTAGAAGGAATATTTGAGCCCTTAGATCTAGTTGTATGGGCAATGGAGTTGGATCACACTGACAGAAGACTAGGTAACAAGATATATGTCCAGTCACAATATCAAGGAGAGCCAGGAGTTGGAGGATGGCTGTGTACGCAGAATGCAGATTCAGGAAAACAGGGGACAAGCAAGTCCAACTGGAATCGAAAGCAAGTCAAGGATTTTACGATGCCTGAAATCATACCACACATGGCCAGTTTTAAAGAAAGCAAGCTGTAGATCTTGACCAAGGAATAGAACTGCAACGAGACAGAAAAATGGAAAATGGCATGGAAATCAGAAGTGTCATGACTGGCATGTAATAACACGTGGGAGTAACAATGTCTTACTGCCAACAGTGAAGCGATTGGATGTCGATGGCTATTTAAGAAAAATGAAGACGGATGGTACAAGGTACGTCCTATAGTAAAAGGGTACGGTCAGAGAGCTAGTATTGATTGAAAGGAGACATTCACACCAGTAGTGAAATTTACAACTATAAGGACCTTTCTTGCCTTATGCTGTGGAAATGACTGGGAAATTGAGGAAGTCGATGTCCATACTGCATTCCTAAACAGTGATCTGAGTGAAACTGTTTACATAGAAATCTCTGAGAGACTGGAGGTGCCTAATAGTCCTAAGGTATCGGAATACAAGACTCCAATGGCCTGTCGCTTACACCAAACAATAGACGGCTTAAAGCAGTCACCAAGAGGGTAGTATAGTAGAATCTACGAATTCCTCGAGACTTATAGCTTCCCTAGAAGCAATTTTGATTTGAGTTTATTTATCCAGTAGAAGAAGCAAGATGTCTTTTTGCTCTGTGTGGACGGTCTGCTCATAGCAACTGCGAACAGCGCAATCATGTAATGGATCCAAGGCATGCTGGAATATGAGTTTGAGATGATGAATCCCTGGGTACTCAAGTTAATCTTAGGATTGGAGATTGAAAGAAACCGGAGAGTACGCACCCTGCATCTCTCCCCAAGTAGGTATGTTGATAGAATTCTCTTAGCTCATGGAATGAGCAATTTTAATCCAGCATGTAGTCCAGCAGATCCAGAGGTTTATTTGAAGAGCAGTGATGCATGCATTAATACTACCGCAGCTGATGTTCAGAATTATCAATCGCTGGTAGGATTACTAATGTATACGATGTTTGGATCCATGCCTGATATTGCCTATGCAGTTGGCAAAGTCAGTCAGTTCGCTACGAATCCAGAAGCTGTACATTGGACAGCGGTTGGGAGGATATTCAGGTACCTGGCAGGGATACCAAATTGTGGGCTTTACTATAAATCAAATAAAAAGGGAATAGAATTCACGGATGTGGATGGGGGATCTGGAGATGACAGAAGATCTATGGGAGGGTACGTAGTTCTACTATGCACTACGGCAATTATCTAGAACAGCCCCAAGCAGAGAACAATTGCGCTGTCCTCAACGGAGGCAGAATATATGGCTCTCACACTGGGAGTCAAGGAATCTATTTGGCTACAAGGTCTACTTCATGATGTTGGCATATGGATCTACTAAGCAGAAGTCAGGGAAATTGCAGTGGACAATCAAGGTCCTACCGCACTAGCACAGAACCCCGAATTTCATGCGAAAACGAAACACATAGATGTTCAGTATCACTTTGTTTGTCAACATGTCGTAACTGCGAAAGTTCAGCATACGTATTGCCCAGCGGAACTGATGACAGCCGATATTTTCACTAAGGCTTTCCCACTACCTGCATTTCCGGAACATTGCCTCGGCTTAGGCAGAGCAGATCAAGCACTAGTTTTGAGGGAGGAGAAAGACTAGAACACTAGGTTCTAGATGAAAATATGGAATGCACCGGTGAGGGGAGGTGTTGTTTTTCACCCATGCATGATATGTGGCCTTCCTGATATGAACTGGTTATGTTATTGATTACGATAGA
>NW_003299040.1:8274-20187 GCF_000151645.1 Tuber melanosporum
GGTTGGGTTAAATAGAGATCCGTAGCAGCCATGGACCTGGAAAACTGATTGCTGGGATATATGCAGAGGTCACATCTTCTCAACATCCTGTTTAACACTCTATTTTATAGTATATCAAAGGTACTTCGCTTAGGGGAGCCTTTGGGGGGAGTGCGGGAGTGTAGAGCTTCATGATACAAAGCAGAGTGATTATCCCAGGGGAGAAGAGGAATCAAGTATCCGATAGCAAAGCGACCTATACCTGTGCAAATAATGGCCATCCTATACTGATTCTGACCGTTGTCTTGTGTCACCCAGTTCTCACATCGCTGGGAGCTATGGTACTATGGATATTCCACGGATACTGTAGTCCATACCATTAATGAAAAGAGAGAAACTCTTGATTTTTGATTTCTTTTTATTGCTCTCGTCTGTTTTGGGTAATGTGCCAAGATTCCTTCAATGCGAGGAAGGCTTGGAAGACCAAAAGGTCCGGCAGACTCCTTAATGTATTAGCGATAATCCAATCCGTGTTCGCAACCTGTTTCTTGGCTGATAAAGTCCGTTCATTGTAGGGGGAGGGGGGCCATCACTAGCTACCCCTGTGTTATTTGCCGGTCGGTCATGTTGGTGAAGGTGGATGGTGAGCGATATTTCATTTGCTTTCCTGCTTGAAGCCCTCTATATAATAATGCTCCATATCAACCGGTTAAAGCAGGAGTGGTGTTTCTGATTGAAAGCATGTAGCGCCCACTGTTCCGCCATCTTCTGGGACAGATGCCATCTTGCCATACCTGGTTTTAAAGGAGCAAGTTCAAAGAAACATCTTGTGTCTGATGTGATGTCACACTGTGAGCGAGGATTGTTGGAGGTTTTAAGCATGAAATTGACTGTTCCTTGTACGATGCCCCATATAGAGCGCTATGGCTAAAGTCCATGAATCGGGAAGAGAGTGCTGGAAGATGGGACAAAAGCATAGACTCACGAAAGCCCGCTGTCCAGGTTTGGAGGAAACAACATTATGGCAATAGAAACCATGTACCAATTATTTGCCGCTGTCGCTTGCACAGTTTGTTGTTGTGATCTATCATAAACGTTTCCTGATCTCCGGTGCCCTGAAGACAAAAGATCTACCATCTTGGTGAAATATCCTGGACAGTCCAGGCGTTACTTGTTTATATCAGCTGATGCTCATATTCAATACCTGTCAAGGGACACATATTGAAACGGCGCATATGGTGGTGGTGCTGCTATTTGTTTGGAGACCCGGTTGATTATTTTGCGCGGAGGCACTATCGACTTGTGCATGCACCTAAAGATTTCCTATGTCACTTCTAGTTATTGAATTCCAGGAACATTGAGTTATGCCATTTGCCAGAGCTGGTTTTGCAGACTGACTATTATCTTCGCGGGCAATCGCGGCCATGATTTACTGATTCCGAAACGGTTTTAATATCGACCCAGACGAATTAGGAACGGAAATAAAGTGACTATTGTGGGGGGTAGTATATGTCAACATGACACTCCAAACAACAGGGTATCATACCAAATCGAACGCGTGACGGGTGCTCTCCGTCATGTCAACGATATACCAACTGGTAGATATTGGGGATATAGATGTAGAGTGGGAAAATTGTGGATGAGGCAGGCTGAATGTTGGCTCAATCGGTGACTTAGCTTTCCTTATATTCCTAACACACTTAATGAACTAACATAACCAGCGCGCAGCGTCCTTTAAATACAGGTGTTCAAACAACTCTGTCATCTTCCCATGATGACACCTATGCTTCTTCATAATCCAAACCGAGAGGTTGATTCTGTCTTCATTTCCCAATGATGACAAGTGTACTCTCAGTTCCTACAATACAACCGTCACCACTAACCATACATAGAAAGTCATTCCAATAATATAGGAAACCCGCTATCTGTCATCACCAATCCTTGTAATAGCACCATAAACACTTATCCAAGATATCCGAAAACTAACCACCTATACGCATCGGTGACAAAAACAACAAATTGTATCTCTAGTTGTGTCAATCGGACCAACAAATGGCAGGGTATGTGAGATGAAATTCTTTGAAAGCTTAGCACGAGCAAATAAGGGGGCTCTGCATTGGGATGTGCACGACACAAGAGTGAACAAAACAGGGAATCTCTTGTTTGGAGAGTCTCACGGTTGCTTAGTTGGGCACCAGGGGAAGGTGAAATGAGGGCACGTGAGGTGTTTATGCTCACCTGTTTTCTAGCTCGGAGCACGTTTCCCTCACTCAAGTATTTAACCATCTTAGTCAAACAGACTACTAACGACTCGGGTATTTACGTTGCTTTGTATTTTGCTCTTAACCCCGAGATCGATAACTGCGATACGGTCATTTGTCCAGTAGCCCCTAAGTATGATACTATGGTAAGGGAGTCATGAGTCTCGTTCTTCTCACTAACACTTGCTTATAAATACCGTGAACGATTAGAGGTTGAATCCCTTGTTATCCTGCATGTACAATCTTCGCAGAACCTCGCCTACATTTATACGAAACGCCTGACTCGTCCGCAGCAGGAACACTCATGGTCTAAACTATTTGGTACAAAAGCGAGCAGGTGTGTTGGAGGTTAAGGGTGACGTGGTACCTTTTCTTTTCCCGTTCTCCAGTAGTCATTGATGAAAATAATAATTGGGGTAGAATCTGATCCTGTATTGCTGCTCATTTTTCTCAAACATCTGGGGCCATGGCTGCCCTTAAGTACAAATAACCGTACTCACTATCTGTGTCTGTTCTGACACTATTACATCATGTTTACCATTTTACATAACTTCCACGATGTCCTTTCCAAAACCTTACAACGTCTACTACCGCAATCACATCACCAATACATAGTGCTCAGTTCTCACTTTCTCCATTGTCACTTGCCTGGGCACATTCTTTCCCTTTCTGGTGATTGTACCGCGTTGCCACAATTCTCACTATTCCAAAACGACCAGACTCGTCTCCCCTAATGAACACCTTTCCACAAACACTGTAGCTAGATCATCTGTTTGCACCGGTGATTAACAATAGTCATCATGACCCCTTTCCTGCTATCAGTATTACATCATTTCGGTTTCCATTAACAATTATCTCAACATGTATATGCGTTATCCATGAGTCTCATGGTAGCACGTATCACAGTTGTATTCATGTTTACTTGTCTTTCATATATGGCTATGTCATCATTTATGTATTTAAGCACTGCGATATCGCTCATAGTGGAGAGAATAATAACAACTGAACAATCTTTATCACGCTACATCAAGTCTCCATTATTCACCTATATTGCCCTTGATCATATTCCGTTTTGGAGTCTTACAACTAATGCGATGCTTCCATATCGAACAATTATCAGGACAGACGGGTGGACTCTGCAGGATCCGGAGGGGGTGGGATATGCCAGGCTCTTACCGGTGACGGCGGATGTCGGGCGGGCTCTGCAGATAATCGCCGGAAGATGCCACTTGTACTAAGACTGCGGGGCCTGGGCATCAATCCCTTGGACGGCCGTCTTTACGAAAGATGCACGCCATGCCCTGCCATCCTCACCCACCATGCCCGGGACTACAAACTGCCTGGGCCCTGTAGGGCGCCCCGGACGGTTGGGAACACTGGATGCTACCAAAACCTAAAGGGCTTCGCCAAGCGAAGGGAAACGGCAAAACAGCACAGCAGGCTTTAATAATCAATATCAACTTCCTCTAGCACAAATCTCCGGTCCCTTGCTTTTTGGATTGGGTGGGAACCGGAAGGTTTTGAAATATTGACGAAATGGCACGAAATTGTTAAGTCGCCGAATTGATGACGCGTTGCCTTTGGGTACATTGTAAAGCATCTCAGCAGAAGGGAGCGCGGGTATAAGATACATTACTACTGGCTTGTGCCGATTATGGACATGTAGCGTTGTGGAGGTCCTTTCAAAACTACCTAAAGCCAGGGGAAAAAAAGTGATGGATTTGAAGGAATGAAAAGCTTACTTGGGAAACGGACGAAGTAAAGCAGCCAGAGGCACAATTTATTTGTATTTCAAAAAGAAAATGCATGTCCAAGTAATCAGGGAGGAACAGGATGCCTTCGGAGTGGGGGTTATGGGCTGGGCGGCGGGGAGGCTACGTAAATAGAGGTGTTGTAATAGTTGGGTTGGGCAGCTGGGCAGCAAGAAAAGGGGAGAGGAAATAAGAAAACAAGAGAGGAAAGGAAAATGCACTACGAATATCGAGGGGGAAAATAAACACAATAGGACCAGTGATCCCAAGCGGTCAGTCGAGACCACGGTCCGGACGATGGGCCGGCAGTCCGGCCGTGGTTTCAAAAAGCGTGGGCCAGTCCGGTCGAAATTCTGGGCGGCCGCTAAAGCCGTCAGATCCCTAGGTAAAGCCGCCAGATGCCCTGAACATCAGAAGTTATCTGCCAGGGGCCAGACTGCTTGATTTTGGTTGTTGATTGCCACAGTAGAAGAGAACTCACATATACTTAAGTAGATTTCATATACTGCCAGTTACTCCCTATTACTACTCTGTATTTGCGAGTACCCAGCTCTCTTAGGCTACCCAGCTAACCTCCACAGGTTGGACCAAAAATTTCCCGTAGCGAACTAGACTACTATTGTGGTTTGCTAACATCCACTCAATTGAAGTATTCTAGTTGCTACATTTCCAATGTAACTACTGGAGTAAAAAGGGTTCATATTGTAGACATGTCAGTGGCGAGCTGCCATGCCTGAATACATGTGATACCAACTATAGAACTTTCTACCTATATACACTTAGTCATCTACAGGTATTGGCAGCCCTTGAAGCTCTATGCGGTTCTACTCTGTTCTATATCATTGTGGATGATAGCCACGTAGCTCTCCTGATAGACTCCTGCGGATGTTGACTACCAATAGGCGCTATCCACAGTCAACACTCCTAAAAACAGGTCTTATCATGAGCTTAGACTAGTGTCCTAGAGTCCCGAACGCTTCTCAAATACTATTACACTTTCGTGGCAATAGACTTCGGTTACCTCGCCTACTAGCCTTCAGTAACCTCACATACTACCTTAGAGCTCAAAGTAGTATTGCTCTGTCAGTTCTGGTCCCCTTTACATGATATCACCTGGAGACAATTCTCCAGGTTCGCCTCTACCCCCCCATATATTCTGTGGACTGCCTCCAGTTGGACGGACGGCGGGAACATATACAGTATTACAGGAGCATCTCCACCTGAAGACATTTACTAGGCTTACAGCAACTCTCCAGGCTGTGGCTCATGACGCCAGGGACTTATAGCGGGGCCGGAGGGGGGTGCTAGCCACCACACCTCCAAGTTACAGCTTGTTTGGAGCTCAACTGGATGTGTGGGAGTGATCTGCACAACCTGAGATTCCAACACTCTATGTAGTTTTGCATGACAAACAATTTAGTAACTTCCTTCCAAGTCCTGCATAACAGGTTACTTTTAAGGTAGGGTAACTTGGCTCCATAACAGGGTAACCCATAGCACAAGGCAGGGTAACTTTAGTCTAAAGGTAGTGTAACTCTACCCGGACTCAACTTTGAGTAATTCAGGGTAACTCCCAAATTGCCTACTTAGGTTACCCTACTGAGTAGGGTAATTACCACTCCTTACTAGTACCTGTATACTTCTTACTATGGTATAGTATGACTAACTGAGTTACCTAACTAAGAGTACCTCTAGCCGGTAGACTGTAGTCTACCACCATTCCTACCATGGTAGCCTCTTGATACCGACATGGGTGTAGGTTTCGTTAACTGTAATAGTACTCTGTGGAGTCTTATTACATCACACCCATCTTCTATAAGGCTTGACCCAAGCTGGTCCAACGACATCTCTTATTTCCACTACTCAGTGTATCTACAATGCTATGGTCACTAGGTTTAGATACATACCCTTTATGAAAATTGCTTAAGGACTGTATGCCAGTTCCCTCCAATATCTCAAATGGCTCCCACAAGTTTTCTTTAGATCTATAACCTTCCCACGATATAAGATACTGGACAAACCAATGCAGAAACCTCTGCTTGGCTCCACCATACTACCAGCTATCTATCACTCCAGAGATAACATAGCTGGGCACATTCTCCATGATCTCCGTGATAGGGATATCCTTTGCCCTTCTTCCAGTAGGATCCTCATGGTATGGCTCTCACAGTCCTACATTGAATACCAGGTGGATTGACCAATAGGCAGAAAGCTGGAGTTTATATGTACGAGTACCTACACAGCTCTTAATCACAAATGGGCCAAACATTCTGTAGTCAAGCTTCTCTATAGGCCTTTTGATATGGATTTATTCAGCCATCTATAATCAATACATCGCCTCAATGAACCATCAGGTTTAGGTACAAAGAGGATTGGGGCTGTGGCAGGAGAATTAGGTCTTTTTATCTTTCTGGTTGCTAGTATCTCATAGAGATACTCTCTTAAGACCTTGAGCTCATTCTCTGATAAGGAGTATATATGGCCAAAAGGAGCAGATGTTCTAGGCATCAAGTCAATCTTGTGATTGTATTCTGAGTCCTCTGCTAACATATTAGTCTTTTGCTAGCTGAGGATATGACCATAGTCCTTATAACCTGGAAGAAGACTAAGAGCGATATCTTTACCGTCTTCTCCAGTAAACTGGGCATATTCAAGAAGATACACTTGAGCTTAGTCCTCTGCCAATAGCTCTTCTTCTGTTATAAATTCTAATTATTTCTGTCCCACTACGCGCTTGGCCTTACACAGAACCGATCTCCAAGTAAAGCTCCTAGACTCCCAGTCTATATCGGGATTATGTTCATAGAGCTGTGATATAGGAAGATAGCTATCAATCTTCTTATCGGATATATCTGCCAGTTCAAATTGCATGTCGTTGACATGATCACCAATACACATCGTCATGGTCTTAGTATAGTCAAGCCCTGAGTTGGGAATATCAGTCCCACTAGCATCCTTAATAGGAGCCACAACCTTCCTCTGGACACAAGAGACATGTGTCTCCTTTGCCTATTGAGTGCTTAGCACAGCACCCATAGTACCACTATCTAATAACAACAGAGCCTCCACTGTACTATCCTTTGTGCCATAATGCCATTCTAATCTAAAACGAACTCGACTAGACTTAATATTTTTTAGGGGGCCTGAAAGCCTTGTCTTCTTCTTTAAATTTTCTTTTGTAAACATAGTAATGAGAGTTTATTGCCTTTCGACACAAGAGTGGCCACAACGGGTCCATAATGTTTAGGATTTCACATCACTTTATATGAATAGCTGCAGTGTTTACTATCATGCCCACATGATTTTGGATACTTAGCCCTCCTCAGGTAAACTTGATAACAAAATTACATTGCTCTAATCAATACCAGCCTGATGTGAAAATAAACTAAACAAAGAAAACAATTCCCTGCCACTGCTAAGGAAATTTTCCATCGAAGTAAGGAAACAACATATTCCCACATCAATAATCAAGAATACAAAGCAGAAATAAATCAAGACAATGCCCAAAGAGAATTACCACGGCTGACTTAAATCCTCCACTTAGCCTCGTTCCTTCAAAGACTGCAGCGGCCCAGAACATTTAAGAGGGCTTGTCAGTCTATATCAACTGCAGGATTTCTTAGGTTATGCTTACTCTCGGAGTCTTCCACAGAACCTCCTGATGTTATGTCAGTGTCTAGTTATTGCACTTGCAGGAAAGAGATTTACCTATTCCTCAGCATCCACATGGACTTCCATAATCTCGGGAGACAATTTGCAGACTTCTAACAACTTCCTTGAAGGTGGTGCTTCGATATGATGTATTTTGTTATTTGATACTGCGTTAACTTCCGCATCTTCCGCCTTTCGCTTCTTGGTTATTGACTTAACTGCTTTGGCTGAACTAGCAACTAGTTCGGCAAAGAAACATTGGCACCAAAAATAACCTGGGTTTCTGCATTGTGTGCACTGTGACTTCTTCCTTTGCTTATTGATAAGTGTAGACGGGATATTCTTATGAGCATTAGCATGCTCCGAATTCCCTTGCTTCAGTGGTGTCCCAGCAGAAGATAAGGAGCCCTTAGGGTTGGTCTTATCAGAACCCTTTTCCTTATTCTTTGGTTGTTTCCTTGAGGTTAACAACCTCTCCTCACTCTTGCCCTGATTTTGCTTCGGTTCTTGGTAACTGTCTCGGCGAAAGTGATATTATCTTGTAGGGCATGGCCTGTTTTCTGTAGAAGGTGTATATATTCAGACATATCGGTAGTATAGAGTGTCCTCTGGGCCTAGACATTCCACAACTGAGATGTTATGGTTATCCGAATCTTGTCCTTGATCATCATTGGGTGCATATAACCCAGGTACATGATGAGATCCATTACCGACTTTAAGTACTGGTCTACTTGCCATGCCTTTATCTGCAGTTTAGTCCTTTCGCTTAAAGCACAGTCCCAGTCAACATGAACACTGAAACTTGCTATTAACCATTTCCTAAATCCTTCCAATATGCGAAACTCATGGTTGGGATCAAATGGCATATCCACCAGATGAGCACCAACTTCACTGATGTAGTGGTGTAGGCCCTTGTATCAAGTTTTAGCAGGGCCTTGTATAAGAGGGACCCCCAAGCTAATGTTGTCCATATCTTCCATCACCGACTCCTGGAAGTACTCAAACTTGCTTTCCACATCACTAATTAACCACTGAGTGTCAGTAGTATCTCCATTGAGATGAGTTATATTACTTAATTTCTCGGGCTTTTTAGGCTTATTCTTGGGAGAGCCTGTATCACCACTGGACGTAACAGCCCCTGGTGCTCCACTCAGTGATAGCAATGCCTGTAGTCACCTGTGGGCCTGCTGGTCATAGCTTCTCTTCTTTTTTTCAGACCAGGTTGGCTTTCGCCTTCCTAGGAACTCTGAAAAATCGTGTATGGAGTTCGCATCTCCATCATTACTGCTACTAGAGAAACTGGAACCACTTGGGTCTCCACCAGTACTAACATTTCTGCGCAGTAGGAGTTGCTCTCCACCTACCCCAGTGTTTTTACTTTTGCATCCAAAAGGTCTGTCATATCCATCAAAAAAATCCTCTCTTTCACCTTGTCCATTCTCTTGGAAAACCACCCCCTGGCGAGACAAAGGCATTGGAGGTGGATCAGGTAAAGGAGCAGCTGCTGAAGAACTTGGAGTTACTCTGTACCAATCCTGAACCAACTGCTGCAATTCCAGACTGCCTTTCCGCAATGCCGGTGGTCCCATGTACAACCGTGAACCACAATAAGAACATTTGGGCTTTTTCACCTTCGAACCTTCTTGCTCAGGCTTCCAGTACACCTGACTCGAATGACTGTTAGGACAGTTGAGTGCATGTGTAGCCCTTGGAAAGTGAGGCCCTCTCATAACCGTACAACTAGTATAATAGAAGGCCGTACCCCGTGGTAATAAAGGCCTTAGGACCCATTCTTCCCCTGGTGGGTTTACTTCCTTTCCCTGCCATCTAAGCTGTTCAAAGAACATATTTGTATCAGTATGTTTCCACAGTGCACCAGGTATAGTAGGCATAGGAGTGAGAGAGGCAGGTGCAACAATAATAAGAGGGTACTACAGCTTTGGCAGGGGCGTGTTCACTGCTACTTGGTAAGGGCGGGAAGGCAAAACACATTTACAGATGGCATTGGTGTATTGGTGACATCTGGTAAGTCTACTTGATCCTTCGCCGGTTGCGGAGATGGAGGAGGAACTTTGGCTTATCCAATCAGTGACCACTATCACCTGGATGAGAACCTGTCGCTGGGGTAGGAGTTCGTCTGTTTCTCTATTGAGACATTAGAGTAAGTACTTCTTCAAGCTTGGCAGGAAAGGGGGAACGACAGGGAGACACTAGTACTTGTGCCTGTTGAGCCGTAATCTGTACACCTAATTCAGTCAAGTATGCCTAATATTGAGGGTTGGTAAACAAAGTAGTTAAAGTTTCCACAAAGTGGACCTGGGGGTTCTTCTCCATCGGAGGTGCCACAGTAATGATCGTATCATCGTCTTGATTGATCTGATGCCCAGCGCGGGCCGCTTCTTCCAATTCCAATATCCTCTTAGCTAGGGTACGGTTGTTACTGATCTGCCATATAAACATCCTGTGTTGTATACGTATCCACTCCACAGCCGCTGTTGCGATTTCCACCCTAAACCTAGCCTGCGCTTGCTCATTCCAGTATTGCATCTGTTTTTGAGCCTCGTTCATCTGTTTTGTAACTTCAAGAAGGATATAGGGTTTTATAACTTCACTAGTAAAATCTGTAAGACTAAAACCTTGCCCTTGCCTTTCTGGCGGTACTGGAATCTCTAGCCTTTGCTAGGTAAACAATTTGAATAAGACTGCAGGGTCTTGGACTACGATTGCCTTATAATCATCAGGCAGGTCTATGTTGGTAGCGTTAAGGACAAGGGCTATGGGTTCCCAACCAAGGCCGTGGGCATCTGCAAATACTTCACGTCATAGTCGGCATTGGTGGGCTTCTGCCATGGTGGGATCAAAGTAACTAGCTTGTTTTGATATAGTAATTTCCACCCCATGCTTCTGGTACCAGACCAGCAACTGGTACTCAAACTTTGTCAATTCTAGGAGGTCAATATCAATAATTCTCAAGAGTAGGGAGAGTTAAGCGAGGTTTTCGCTTAACGATATACTGTAATGGGGGCTTCCTCTGGGAAGATAAATCCCAAGGTTGTAACTGCACCAAAATGAATTCTTCCGCAAAGTGAACCAATATTATAAATATCAAAAGTCCCTACAGTAGAGTTTTGAAGAAACAAAACAGTAAAACTTAATATCATTAAGCCACAGCAGTTACTCAATTAAGTCTTGATCTCGACAGGTAGTTGATTACCACAGTCGAAGAGAACTCGCATATAGTTAAGTAGATTTCATATGCTGACAGTTGCTCTCTATCACGACTCTGTATTCACGAGTACCCAACTCCGTAGGGCTACCTAGCTAACCTCCACAGGTCGGACCAAAGATTTCCATAGCATACTAGACTACCCTTGTGGTTTGCTAATATCTACTCAATACAAGTATTTTAGCCACTGCATTTACAATGCAACCGCCAGAGTAAAACCTCTTCATATGGTGGACATGTCAGTAGTGAGCTGCCATGCCCGAGTAGATGCAATACCAACTATAGAACTCTCTACCCATATATGCTTAGTCTTCTACAAGCATCGGCAGCCTCTGAACATCTATACAGTTCTACTCAATTCCATATCGTTCCAGATGATGGCCACATAGCTCTCCTAATAGACCCCTTCAGATGTTTACTACCAATAGGCGCTATCCACAGTCAACACTCCTAGAAACAGGTCTTATCGTGACCTTAGACTAGTGTCTCAGAGTCTCTAATGATTCTCAAATACTATTAAACTTTCCCAGGCAACAGACTTCGGTTACCTCACCTACTAGCCATCGGTAACCTCCCATACTACCTTAGACCTCAAAGTAGTATTACTCTGTCAGTTCTGGTATGTTTTACATGAAACCACCTGGAGACCGTTCTCCAGGTTCACCTCTACCCCCTCATGTATTCTGCTGACCGCCTGGGGTCGGACGGATGGCGGGAACGTATACGGTATTACAGGCGCATCTCCACCTGAAGACATTTTCTAGGCTTACAGCAAATCTCTAGGCTGTAGCCCATGACACCAGGGACTAGTAGTGGGGCTGGAGGGGGATGTTAGACACTACACCTCCAAGTTACAGCCTGTTTGGAGATCAACTGGTTGTGCGGGAGTGATCTGCACAACCTGAGATTCAAACACCCTATGTAGTTTCACATGACCAACTATCTAGTAACTTTCCCCAAAGTCCTGCGTAACAGGTTAATTTCAAGGTAGGCTCATATAACATGCCGACGCACTGATGGCTAATACTTCTCGGCAATTTAACGC
>NW_003299041.1:0-20661 GCF_000151645.1 Tuber melanosporum
ACGCCTTCGAATCTAATCCAAGAGGCCGAACCAGTTCCTTGACCTGTTCCTTCGCGGGCGTGATCGGTGTGGCCTTTCCCTGTCCAGCAGGCGAGGAAGGTGGAGTCGGGGAAGATGATTTGATACCTGGGCATCGTTCGTACCCCGTGAAGTGGTCCATTCAGTCACACAACCAGCACTGTCTCCTGGTATGTCCACAGGCCTGGCCCACCCCTCTGGGACAAGCCAGTTTGCTGCACATGTGTTCTCGAGAAAAGTGCTCTCCGAAGCAGAATCGGCACTGATGGGGGCGGCCACATGTCGCTTCAAAGTGGCCGGTTTCCAGGCACTTACCACATACCTTGGGGGGCGATGCTCTTCAAAGATTCTGACATTGCGGGCTCCTCCTCGCAACCAAATCTTTCCCTCCGTTAGTCTTTCCTTGATGGCCTCATTATTTTCCACTATGAAGCGTGTAACCGGTACGGGTACTTGGTTATTGGTTTTGTTTTATGTTTTGTTTTAAGTATCGCTTTGATACTTGGTTTGTTTTAAGTATCGTTTGATACTTGGTTTTGTTTTATGTTTTGTTTTAAGTATCGCTTTGATACTTGGTTTGTTTTAAGTATCATTTGATACTTGGTGTTTTGTTTTATCTTTTGTTTTTAAGTATCATTTTTGATACTTAAGGAGTTTTTATCAAAGAGTATCAATTGATACCTTTGATTAGTTTCGTTCATGCTAGACATGAACGAATTTGTGTATTTAAAGACAGCCTGTTTCTACGATAGAAAAGGCAGACTTCGACAGACAGTATTTCAATATACTTGGTTAAACAGTTACTTATTTGTTCCTCAGTACGCCCTCGAAGCCTCCTTTAGTTCTCAGTTCTCGCCTCCTCTCTGGAAGAGCAGGCCACCTGCCAACTATCGTACCTTTTACCGATAATGTGATTAGCACCATGCGAACACGTTACATTTTTTTAACCTCAGCAAGTGGTAAAAAACCTGTCTCCGGATTTAGGCCTGATCAACCTATTGATATCCACCTCAGAACGCTAGCGGAGAGAAGCGGCAGAATTTCAGTATATTCGGCTTCATCTCAAACCCAAGATAGAGTCTTTGACGACCAGGAGTGGGAGGCAAATCCCACGGCAAGACCTTACTAGGAAGAAACAACCCCGGCGCTCTGCTAAAGAGCCCGGTGATCCAGCAAACACGGAAGATACACAACCTCCAGGAGACTTCCCTTCTACTCCAGCAAAGAAGCCTTCCTTTGAACTCCCAAACGACCCCGAATCTAGTAGCGATTCAGATATGGCTAGCACGGGAGGAGGGCCTTCTGGAGGAGGGAAATCTCGGGCAAGACCTGAAGAAGAGGAGGTACCCGCAGCATTTGAACCCCCTAAGTTTAAACTTCACCTCCCAGCGAAATTCACAGGCGAAGGGAAAGACCTCAAACCTGAAGCTTTTGAATGATGGGCCACAGAACTCTCACACTTCCTACTCTTACAAGGAAAAGATGTGGAAGACCATACAACCAGCCTTATCATTGGATCATTCTGTGAAGGAAAGGCAACCGACGCATACCACCAATGCTATAAGGACTTCGGCGGGAATATAAGATCAAGAGGATCTACAGTTCTCGATTACTTGAAAGGACGATTCCAATCCTCTATAACTAACGACCTCCTATACAACAAATTCAACCAGCTCCAGCAAGTTAACGGAACACATGTCAAGCGAATCACCGATGTGGCCACTGACCTAATAATGTATAAGGATCGAATGGAGAGAGGAAGTATCTCCCAATACATCCTGAAGCGACGATTCTACGACACTATGCACCCTACCCTCCGGTGAGAGGTAGAACCACTCGAGGAAGACGGCGATGATATTGCAGTAATAATTGCTAGAGCAGAACGAAAGGACGCCATTCTCCATGAGACCAAGGCCTACAAAACACAGACATCCTCTAATAGGAACAGCCAGCCACGACACAAAGCCTCCAGCAACTCTGAAGACGATACCCCTCGAGCTTTCAAGAAGAAAAAATCCTCCAAAGAATCGAGACAGCAAAAGGGAGAATGCTTTAAATGTGGAAAAACAGGACACATGGCAAAGAACTGTCCTGCGAAGAAAGGAAAAGGAAAGGCTATAAAAAAAGAGGCGTCGGTCAACAATATTGAAAGCGATTACGCTCCATCCAGTGAATATGAAGAGATCCACATTGGGTACATCGATGTGGAATGCAACAGTGTTCGACCTCCAGCTACATTCAAAACACACACTGCTCTAGAAGGCACTATCCTGATCAATGGCAAAAAGGCTCGAGTCCTATTCGACACTGGTGCAATCGGAAGAGATATGATCAGTAATGCCTTTGTCTCTGTCCATGGACTCCCTACCCGAGACCTTAACCAACCCATACCAGTCAATATGGCAATAAAAGGATCACGATCCACAAGCCATAAAACCTGTAGTGCGACCATTCGACTTGGTTCTGCAGTCCTACCCCCCCAGGAAATGCTGGTTGGAAATTTAGCCAAATACGATGCCCTAATAGGCATGCCCTTCCTGAATGGTCACAAAGCTATAATCAGGTGTGGGGAATCAACTATCGATTTCCCAGATCAGAAGGTCAGAGTCTCATGCAAGCCAACAAGCGGAGAATACCGAGCTGCAGTCTGTGAAACAACTGCCCTACGACTATTGGATGAGTATTCTGATGTTTTCCCTGACCAAATACCTGAAGAACTACCACCTATGAGAGAAGTGAATCACCACATCTGCCTCCGAGACCCTTCCAATCTCAAGAACCAACCCACCTACTCTATTCCTGACGCATACAAAAGCCCACTTTGTGATTGGATCAACCAACAACAAAGAAGAGGAGTCCTCTACCGGGCAGAAGCCCCTGGTGCCGCTCCTATGTTTGTTCAACCCAAAGCAGATGGCAAAAGAATCCGCCCCTTGGTTGATCTCAAACTACGGAATGAAAATACGGTTATGGACAGCTCCGCTATCCCAAACCAAACCCAGATCCTAAATGCAGTTGGACGGGCTAGATTCCGAAGTAAGATTGACCTAAGCGATGCCTACTTCCAAACAAGGTTAGACCCAGAAAGCGAACGATACAACAGTTTCAAAACACCCTTCGGAAGTTTCATTAGCCGAGTTATGTTACAAGGTGATATGAATGCGCCCGCCACCTTTATGCGAATTATGGAAAACCTCCTAAGCGAATACCTCCACCATTTTGTTTGGGTCTACATTGATGATATTCTCATTTTCTCGAACACCATAACAGAACACACCTACCATATAGGTTTGGTTTGTACCAAACTTAGGGAAGCTAAATTTTATCCTAGCAGAAACAAATCAATCCTATTTGCCGATAAACTCGATATCCTAGGACATGTTATAGATAATGAAGGAATACACGCAGCCCCAGGGAAAATAGCCTGTTTAACGGAATGGTCAACACCCCAGAATCAAAAAGAACTCATGCTATTCCTAGGACTAGTCAACTACATTTCCCAGTTCCTTCCACACCACGCCACTGTGACAGCGCCGCTCACAGACCTCACCGGCAACGCAGAATTTGCCTGGACCCACACTCATAACCAAGCCTTTACCAACATCAAGGATTTGATTAAAAACGCCAACGTTATTCAACCTATCGACTATAGTAAACCAGAACTGATATGGTTGATTACTGATGCATCGGATGTTGGAGTTGGAGCATGGGTTGGGCAAGGGGCCTCCCATGAAACGGCAAGGCCGGCGGCATTACACAGCAGAAAGTTCACCAACTCACAGATGAACTATGGAACAACAGACAAGGAAGCCCTTGCTGTGATTGATGCTCTCGCCGCTTTCAATCACATCCTGATGGGCAATACCTTCACTATTGTTACCGACCACCAACCGCTCACTAATCTTAAAACAGAAAAGATACCGGGAAGAAGAAGAACAAGATGGATAGACGAGATCAGCAAATACGATGCAAAAATCATCTATACCCCTGGAAGAACGAACTATTTAGCCGATGCTCTCTCCCGCCTATACGAGAATCAAGACCTTGCGAACCCTCCCCTTGTTCACGACCACACAAGACAAAGCGAGGACAGCCCTGACGACACCTCCTATGAACAAGAACCGTCAATGGCTACCGCCAGCTCTGCCGCTCCCTCCAATCCTTTCTCTTACACCATGTACAGTGCTGCCGGAACAGAACGAGGAAAGGACATTGATGAAGAATGGAAAGACAATTGCACGCTCCGCAGCACACCTCCTCACGAACTTGAACAAAGCAGAACCCACTGGTCCCACTGTTATCACGACACCTGCCCTTTTCACCAAACTGAGATCAAGTTCGGCAACAGATACCAGCGACCGTACTATATGCCAGCTGATGATTCCAAAAACACCAGCTTCGATACTGAAGAAGGAGAAGAAGAAAGGATCGATGGAAATAAGCCAACCCAACACCCTCATGTCCTTAATCCTGCACCAACGCGATACCAAGGCCTTGAAGAACTCGAACAAGCAGCAGCCTACGTGGATGCAATGTCGTATTTACAACCCCCACAGTCAGCCCCGCCATCCTCTCCTCCCATGATCGATTCACGACCACTATATAGTGGACCCTTACGAGTATACAACAATGAAACCATTGTCTCGGTCATACCCCCTACTATTCCCGAGCATCGGCGTCAACTCTACGAAACCTTTGAGGAACAGGAAGCCCCTATCGAACCAACAAGAGGATCCCTAATCGAGGATGAACGAGATGTTAGATCAACCACAGAAGAATTAACCTCCTCTTTCCGAAGCCAAATGATAGCAGGATACCGCCATGACCCGATTTACTTCAAAGCCATGGATTCCTCCAGGCATGGAGACCTCGCCCCCTACAACATATCCAATGGAATGGTCTTTACCAGCACCCGTTATGGAGAACATTGCCTATACGTACCAAAAGGCCATATGTTCAACGGAATGACGATTAGAGAATATGTCATATCCGAGATTCACAATAAAGGACACCATAGTGCAGATCGCAACCTCCAATATGCCTCAGAATATGTCTACTGGCCTGAAATGCGAAAGGACTTCCGCGATTTTGTCAGGCAATGCGAACTCTGCCAGGCAAATAAGGAGCGAACTCAACTTCCTGAAGGGAAAGCTCAGACCCTCCAACTACCATGTGAAATATTTGAATCCTATGCCATCGATTTCGCAGGACCATTCAACAAGTCCGCCGGATATGACACCATATTGGTAGCTGTGGATTGATTCTCTGGATACACCTGGTTAATACCAATGAAGGTTACCGACTCCTCCAAAGACACCTGGAATAACCTACAACGACACTTATTTACCCCCCACGGGTTCCCCTTATCTATTGTCAGTGATGCTGATCCCCGCTTTACCACCAGATTCTGGAAGCAAACCTTAACCTCTCTCGGAATAAACCACATTATGGCTGCCCCAGGACACCATGAGACTAATGGCCAAGTAGAAAGAAAAATCCGCGAAGTCAAGACCGGGATTAGGAACATGATCAATGAACGACAAACCAACTGGGAACCAGCCCTATTTGAACTAGCCGCATATATCAATGCCGGATTTTCAGATACCCTGGGAATGTCACCATATAAGGCAGTCTTTGGCCGCCAATACCCTTTCCTACCTACAACTCTATTCAAGAACTCCTCAGTCCCTGCCTCCGATGACCATCTAAACCGCCACCAAGCAATTCGGAACGATGCCTTCCAAGCTGTTAAGGCTGCCCGATTCCGAAGCACCACTACTGCCCAGAAACGACGGCGCAAACATGTTCCCATCTCACCAGGAGACATGCTCATGGTACACGGTAACATGTTTATTACCAATGTCGGACGCAGCAAGAAACTACAACCCCGATGGCGAGGACCCTTCAAAGTCATATCCTTTGACGAGCATACAGAGAATTACACTGTCCAGATGGATGGACGCATGTACCGCCGCAATACTGCAGTCTTCCACGCCTCAGCTGTCAAACGATTCCATCCCAATGACGACTCCAAGTTTCCTGGAAGGACCCACTCTCGGCCTGCACCTATCATTATCGAGAAGAAGGATGAATGGGAAGTTGAAGAAATCAGAGACCATCGCCTTTGGCATGGAAATGATCAATTCCTAGTCAAATGGAAAGGATATCCGACGAGCGAAAACAGTTGGGAACCACTGGAAGGACTTGAGCACGCTATGGATATGGTGAACGGATGGTGGAAAGACAACATGCCAAATGAATCCCTCCCCCCAACAATCAATTATATCACCATGTACTGGACACCTACAATGCCAGAAACTGAGCGATGGCACGCAGAACTCGAAACTAGAGATGGATTTTGGGCACCACACTTTGAGTCAGAGTTCGAAAGTAGCGATGAGGAGAATCAAGCTATGGAGCAGGCTCTCGACAACTTTATCTAGTCACCAATCACCATCCGAATACCATAACGATGTCAAACTATGTGGAGCTCAATGGGAGGCAGCGACAACAGGTTGTTGGACTGTTGTTGAACCGCGATGCTATCCAACTTGAAGACTACTTCGAAATCCTCTGGATTGACTACTGTCCTGATTGTGATCATGCTTGGATTGACGTACAGCACGAATCTGGTATTCGTGACTACTGTGATTTAGATTTCTTCGAGTCTAAGTGTTTCCTTAGAGTTTCCTCTTGTCCTTGGTGTGATACCTATGATGAAGAGTTTTTGGCAGAAACTGAAGCCATGAGTTTCTCGGAATCCGCCTTTGATGATTATTAGGTTTTGTTTGTTTAAACAGTTGTTTTGTTTTGGGGAATGTAACCGGTACGGGTACTTGGTTATTGGTTTTGTTTTATGTTTTGTTTTAAGTATCGTTTTGATACTTGGTTGGTTTTAAGTATCGTTTGATACTTGGTTTTGTTTTATGTTTTGTTTTAAGTATCGTTTTGATACTTGGTTTGTTTTAAGTATCGTTTGATACTTGGTTTTGTTTTATGTTTTGTTTTAAGTATCGTTTTGATACTTGGTTTGTTTTAAGTATCGTTTGATACTTGGTTTTGTTTTATGTTTTGTTTTAAGTATCGCTTTGATACTTAAAGAGTTTTACCAAAGAGTATCAATTGATACCCTTGATTAGTTTCGTTCATGCTAGACATGAACAGATTTGTGTATTTAAAGACAGCCTGTTTCTACGATAGAAAAGGCAGACTTCGACAGACAGTATTTCAATATACTTGGTTGAACGGTTACTTCTTTGTTCCTCAGTACGCCCTCGAAGCCTCCTTTAGTTCTCAGCTCTCGCCTCCTCTCTGGAAGAGCAGGCCACCTGCCAACTATCGTATCCATTACCGATAACGTGATTAGCACCTTGCGAACCCATTACACTGTATGTTCCCTCCTTTCAATACTCATTGGTATCTGAATCCTGAATGGATGATGTTGGAGTAAGAATAGTAATGGAAAAGGGGAAGAAATTGTTGGAGAAAAAAGGGAAAATATTCATAGTAGCTGATAAGGAAGAAGGAATATGGTATATAAGAATGAAAAAAGAAAGCATTATGATTTCCTCTTACAAAGAAAGGCATCTGGCCCTTGGATATCTGAAAGTGATTAAGGATTATTATAAGGATGCCTGTCTGATCAACATTCCTCAATACTTCAATTATGATACCTGTAATAAATATAAATCAGCTTATAGTGTACCAAAGACTCTCGAAATAAGTACAAAATCAACATTTGAAAAAGTGTATTTCGATTTGTGTAGCTGTATATCAGTACCTACTCTTCGCAAGAATGAGTACTATATGATATTTGTCAACAATTACAATAGGTACTATTAGATATACTTACTGAAGTCTAAGGATGGAGCAGCCACAGCAATACAGATCTTTTAGAAACTGATAAATATACAATTTGGTAAAAGGACTAAACAACTACACTGTGACCAAGGCACTGAATATGTCAAGTAAAACGTTAACCAATTCTTTGAATCAAAAGTAGTCACGCATACTACCTTATCCGCTTATAACCCTGAATCGAATGGTCGCAGAAAGGTTAAACTGAACCCTTACAACAATAATACGTTGCATGATACGAGGAGATTGAATGTTTTGTTGGATGGAAGCCTACCCCACTGCTGCCTACCGATACAACAGACACTGGCATTTAAAAATAAAAAAACTCCTTTTGAGCGACTATATGTAAAGAAACTCATGATTAGTCACTTATGTCCATGGTTCACCAATGTTTTTGTATACATTCCAGCTGAGAATCATAGAAAATTTGATCAAACATCTGAAGAAGATTACCTGGTTGGATACACTTCCAATCTAACAATATACTGAATCTACATACTAAAACAGCATACAGTAACCAAGGTAAGAGACGTAAAATTTTACCAAAATGGAAGGAGTATCATTTGAATATCAACAAACTACTGGTGGATAAAACAACTGACACAGAGGACAAAATCACACCTGAATACATGCCTCAAAACCTACAACCTCCCTCACTAACCACTATCATTCCTGGCAAATTTCAACAATCACCTGAACAAGAGAGATCATCCAAGACACTTCAACAACTATCAAAGTCAAGACAATCATCAAGATTTCGCAAACTTACTGAGAAAGCCAAAGTCAATAGACAGCAAAGACTACAGGAGCTAACTGATAGAAATAACAAGTTTAAGAAAGTAGTTCAAGAAATTGAAGAACTTGAAATCAGTGACCATGATGATTATTAACTACAAGTTATTCAAGATCAACATAAAAGACTGATTGAAGAATGGAAATGTCTCAAAAAGAAAATGCAACAAGCAGATGAGTTCACAGGATTGATCTACCACATACCTGATCCTTGTACATACAGACAGGTGATAAGTTTACCAGAAAAAGAAGAATGGAAAAAGATTGTAGATAAGAAGATAGAAGTTCTGAAGAAACAAGATATTAGGGAAGAAGTCAAGAAACCTAATAGAAAACTTTGAAGAAGTATATACTCCAGTAGCTCACCTTGAATCACTCTAAATACTTCTAAGTATATCAGTTCAAGGTAGATATAAACTCAGTCAATTAGATATAAAAAGTGTATTTCTTTATGGCGATATTGATTGTGAAATCTACTTGGAACTTCCGGAAGGATATTGAACACCAGGGAAAGTATGGAAACTGAAAAAGGCCATATAGAGTTTGAAATGATCACCTCACCTATGGTATCAGTGCCTCATGAATGCTTTCAAATCCTAAATCTCAAAGTTACCAATTTCGACTGCTATATACTCACTCAAAAGACTTATTCTGCTGTATATATGTTGATAATATTCTAATAACCAGAAAACCTAAGCTATTGAAAGAATATGTTCACAAGCTCCACTCCCAGTACCAGTATACTGACTTGGGACAGGCAACACTATTACTTGGCATGCAAATTAAAACAACAACTGATTATATTAGGATGTACCAGGAATGATATATGAGTGAATTATGAGAACATTTCGACATGACCAAAGCTAAACTATATGCAACCCCAATCAAACTACATACAACACTGATGAAGTCTACCGATGATGATGAATTGTATGAACAGCGAATATACCAGTCCATAATAGGATTATTGATATACACTGCTGTTGCAACACAACTGGACATCACATATACTACTGCTTTCCTAAGGCAGTTCTCTTTAAAACCTATGATCACTCACCTCAAAGCTGCCAAATAAGTACTACTATATCTTCAAGAAATGAAAACCAAAGGTCTATTTTATATCTATGATATGAGCATTACAACATATCAGCTATATAGCGATGCGTTGTTTTCCGTATACATCAAAGACACAAAATCATTTACCAGATTAATTATTCAAAGGTGTGGTCATCCAGTAATCTGGTGTACAAAGAAACAAAAAACTATTACCACCTCAACCATAGAAGCCGAGTATGTTGCACTCGGCTTTGCAGCAAGACAAAGTGTATGGATAAAAAAAGGGATGTCACATATAGGAATCAGCACTCTACCAACTATCCATTGCGACAAAACAGCCACTGTAAAGATAATCAAAAATGCTAGCGTATCCATTCAAACAAAACATATTGATGTACAACTTCAATATATAAGATAATTGAGTGAAAATAAAGAAGTTGAGGTAAAAAGAGTTGATACAGAGAATAACTTAGCGGATATATGTACAAAGGGATTGGTTAGGGTATTATTTGAAAGTTTTTTGGTTAAGTGTAACGAGACTCCACGGAGTACTATTACAGTTGACTAAACCTATACCCATACTGGTATCAAGAGACAACTGTGGTAGGAATGGTAGTAGACTAGACTCTACCAGCTAGAGGTACTGTTAGTTAGGTACCACGGTTGGGCATACTATACCATACTAAAAAGTATATGGGTACTAGTAAGGAGCAGTAGTTACCCTACTCAGTAGGGTAACCTAAGTAGTCAATTTGGGAGTTACCCTGAATTACTCAACGGTGAGTCCGAGTAATATTACCCTACCTTTGGACTAAAGTTACCCTGCCTTGAACTATGGATTACCCTTATATAGAGCCAAGTTACCCTACCTTGAAAGTAACTTGTTACGCAGGACTTCGGGGGAAGTTACTAGATTGTTTGTCATGCGAAACTACATAGGGTGTTGGAATCTCAGGTTGTACGGATCACTCCCGCACAACCAGTTGAGCTCTGAACAAGCTGTAACTTGGTAGTGTGGTGGCTAACACCCCCCTCCGGCCCTGTTATAAGTCCCTGGCGTCATGGGCTACAGCCCGGAGAGTTGCTGTAAGCCTAGTAAATATCTTCAGGTCAAGATGCTCCTGTAATACCGTATACGTTCCCGCCGCCCGTCCGACCGGAAGCTGTTCGCAGGATATATGAGGGGGTAGAGGTGAACCAGGAGAATAGTCTCCAGGTAGTTTCATGTAAAACAGACCAGAACTGACAGAGTAATACTACTTTGAAGTCTAAGGTAGTATGTGAGATTACTAAAGGCTAGTAGATGAGGTAACCAAAGTCTGTTGCCCCGAAAGTGTAATAGTATTGGAGAATCATTAGGGACTCTGAGATACTAGTCTAAGGTGACGATAAGACCTGTTTCTAGGAGGGTTGACTGTGGGTAGCGCCTATTGGTAGTCAACATCCAAAGGGGTCTATCGTGGGAGCTACGTGGCCATCATCTGAAATGATATGGAATAGAGTAAGAACAGGATAGATGTTCAGGAGCTGCGGATGCTTGTAGAAGACTAAGTGTATATGGGTAGAGAGTTCTATAGTTGGTATCGCATCTACTCGGGCATGACAGCTCGCCACTTACATGTCCACGATATGAAGAGTTTTTACTCCTGCGGTTGCATTGTAGATGCAGCGGCTAAAATATTTCTATCGGGTGGATGTTAGAAAACCATAAGAGTAGTCTAGTTCGCTACGGGGGATCTTTGGTCCGACCTGTGGAGGTTAGCTAGGCAGTCCAAGGGAGTTGAGTGCTCGCGAATACAGCGTAGTGATCAGGAGCAACTGGTAGTATATGAAATCTACTTAAGTATATGCGAGTTCTCCTCTACTCTGGCAATCAACTACCTCTCGAGATCAGGACTTAATTGAGTAAAAGCTGTGGCTTAACGATATTAAGTTTTACCATTTTGTTTCTTTAAACTCTACTGTTGAGACTTTTGACATTTATTATATTTGTTTACTTTACAGAAGAATTCATTTCGGTGTGGTTGCAACCTTGGGATCCATTTTCCCAGAGGGAGCCCCCATTATATTAAGTTAGGAATAGAATCATAGAGGAAGTGTTGGAAGTTAAGTTATTCCTTTCCTATCTGGTAATGGGTCTGTGTTGGTCATGTGACACAGCCAGATGACTGAGTATAACTTATATGCTATTGTATTCTAGTATCTTCTAGAGACTTTTAGGTTTGAGGCAATGCTTATGGAATAATAAGGGGTATATAAAGCACAGGTTCAGCCCTGTTCTTTGAGAAAATGTAAAAGCTTGGATTAATCTTTAAGTCTTCAGATTTTATTGTGGTTATTATTATTACTTTGTTATTACAGCATTTAGTACAATAGATACAAATATTTTTACTATGTTATACTAAGAAGTATATAAGTACTAGTAAGAAGTGATAGTTACCCTGAATTGCTTGACAGTAAGTCTAAGTAGAGTTATCCTACTTTGTAGGATAACTCCGGGTGCTATTACCATACCTTTAAATCAGAGTTACCCTCCCTTGAGCCATGGGTTACCCTGCTATGCAGCCAAGTTACCCTATCTTGAAAGTAACTTGTTACTTCTGACTTCCAGGGAACTTACTAGATTGGTTGTCACATGAAACTACTTAGGATGTTCCAATCTCAGATTGTATGGATCACTTCTGTACAACCATTTGAGCTCCAAACTAGCTCAAGCTTGGAGGTGTGGTGGGTAATACCCTCCTCTAGCCCTATTATAGGTCTCTAGCATTATAGGTTACAGTTTGGTGAGTGACTGTAAGTCTAGTAAAGGTCTATAAGTGGAGCGGCTCTTGTAACACTGTATAAGCTCACACTGTCTGGTCAACTGGAGGCTATCTGCAAGATATATGAGCAAGTAGAGGAGAACCTGGAGAATGGTCTCTAGGTAGTTTCATGTAAAATGGACCAGAACTGATAAAGTTATACTACTTTGAAGTTAGAACTAGTATGTAAGGTTACTGGAGGCCGATAGATGAGGTAACTGAAGTCCATTGTCCTCAAAGTGTAATAATATTAGAGAAACATTAAAAACTCTAAGGCTCTGTTTGGCGGGAACGGAACCGTTCAGGAACGGTCCATTTCAAAATGGTTGCAACAGGTGAAATGGAGCACTTCTGTTTCGAAATGGTTTCTCTTACCTTCAATTGAGAATTTTTTTTAACCCCTGGCAACACTCTATAGGGCAGAGTAATTTTGAATACCATACCCTAATAAATCTGCTTTTTTCTTTTTCTTGTAAACTAATGAAATAAATTCTATATTATGTGCAAATCTCTCAGTCTCCTGTACAAAAAAAACTATCTTATCTTAACATTCGTGAAAACTTCTCCCTTCTCTAAAGAGGTTTCAACTTATTCACAGATACCAAGATGGACGAGCATTCTCCTCAATACCAGTGTGTTACCACTTTCACCATACTTATCATAATTGTTTACTAATTTAAAATAGTAGTTCACCTTTGAATACACAAACCTTGAGCGATAAGACTCAATCAATACAGTTAGACTCGGATACTACTGCAAGTCAAAATACTGCATGTATACTACCAAGTGGGCATCAACCTGAGTGTTCTAACCACTCCTGCGAGATTGAAGGTAAGTTAAATATCACTATAGTTACTATGATAAGTTCTAACATTTTTTTCAGAAAATTTATCCGAAATTTGTGTTCTAGACCCCTGTGAAGTACCTTCCTCCTTTACGGGAAGCAAGCAGAAAACCCGCAAGCCTCGCCGGCGTCCAGTTGAATGGTCTCCTGAAATGACATCTGCGTTGTTGCGAGAACTAGTTCAAGCTATTAGGACTGGAAAATGATCTGATAATGGGCTAAAGATGGAAGTTTGGGATGAGATTGCTGAGACAGTTCTTCTGATTGCTGGACCTGGGGCTCCTGTAACAGGTGAGAGATGTCAAGGCAAATTGGAGACTTTGAAGAAAAAATGGAAGATGTGGACCAGGTTGAAAGATTTGAGTGGTTTTGGGGTTGATCTTAAGACTGGTGCAGTTACTGCACCAGATGAAGTATGGGAGAAAGAAATAAAAAAACAGCCTGGAATACGAGAGTTTCGTGACAAACCACTTGCAAATGCAATTGAGTTGGCAGAAATCATGGAGGGAGTTCAAGCAACAGGTGGTCATGCAATCTATCCTGGCCATACAAAATTACAAATCAGGATTCCTTCGCCCCTTAGGTCAGATCTAGCAACTCAGGCTGATCCAGAGCAGACCAGCCCTGATACAAGTCCTCATCAACATAAGCGGAGAAGGCTAGCACCACTGAGATATATTCGACAACCTCCAAGGAGTGTTTCTGAACGGCTGATCACTGCTGTTGAAGGGATGGCCACTACACCAATTACTATTGCAGCATCCCAATCAGTTGTTCGGCAAGCTGTATCAAAGCTTCAACAAAAGTATAAAGGAAGACCAGGGTGGTCAACACAAGATATTGTTACTGGATATGAGCTTTTTGAGAACCCAGTTAAGGCAGAAGTGTTTTTAGCATTAGAGGAAGGTGAAGATCAGGAGCTTTGGTTAGGAGGTCAAATAGTACGTTACAAGGCCTAGGAATTCTATAGCAGTTAGTCTACTGTGACTGGTTTTGGTATTGTACATAATCAAGCCATATTTGTGTTGCACGTTTGTCTCGATCTTGTTTCATCTCTCCCATATCTTGTGCATCTCTAACATTTCCTTCATCCTCCTCCTCATAACTTGGATTTGATTCCTCAGAGTGATTGATGTTTTCCAAGGATGAATCAGCATCCTGGTAAAATTGATCCTCTTCTCCATTTGCCCGGTGTCGAATAAAGTTATGTAATGCACAAACTACCAATATAAGTTGAGCTTGTGTGGTAAGGTCAAACTCTGGAGCTGTATTGAGAATTTGAAACCTCTTCCGTAAAACTCCAAAGATACGTTCAATAACATTTCGTAACTGAGCATGACGTAGGTTGAAAAGCTCTTCCTTAGTTTGTGGACGTAAATGAGCTTGTGCTTGCTCCCGCAGATGATATCGTACGGTACGGTATGGTGTTAAAAACCCAGGACGAAGACCATATCCTGCATCTGCAAGATAAACTGTATTTTCATGTCTTGGAAATCCATGAATCACAGCATTTTCTAATACTCGAGCATCATTGGCTGAACCCTTCCAGCCAGAACATACATAGAAAAAGTACATATCCAAGCTGCATCCAGCAAGAACATTTTGCGAGAGGGTACCTTTCCGGTTACGATAGGGACCCTGCTGATTTCGTGGAACATGGGCCAAAATGTGTGTCCCATCGATTGCTCCACGAACATCCTTAAAATTGGACATCTTTCCCCAATTTTTCCATATTTTTGCAGGAATATTGTTTGGTGGAAGATGTACAAATGCTTCATACAGAGGCAGGAGAGCCTTTAGAACTTGATGAAAATAGCTGTAAAATAATTAGAATAATAAACATTTCATATATAAATATTATAGTGCAATTAATACTAACCGTGAAATTGTTTCTCCACTATGCTGAAAGTGTTCCTGAGCTTCCCTATTTGTAGCTCCATGTCCAATAATCTATAAAAACAATACAAGTTGTTCTTCCACAGCTACTTGACGTGTAGATACCAGTAATCCCCTCTCAATTACCCAGTCTCAAAGGTCTAACAATGTTGTAATTGGCATATGAATAACCTCTAGAGCACGACGAGGATGTGCTTGCAGGATTTCAGCAGTAGAAATCATTCCAGTTCGAAAAGATGTATGAACAGGTTCTTTAGAGAGGAATAGATGAGAATAGAGAGCAGAGGTAATTGCGATATGAATCCGTCTTTGAATTATGGCTGTATGAATTGTGCTCATATTGGGGTGAGATGCCATCTTGGAGGTGTATGAGTTGTTTTCGGAGGTGCCAGTGGAAAATATGATGTATAGGGAATAATCTGGTTATTATTTTTAATTAAGATGTCTTTATACATTACAAAATTTTTTTAATACAAAACTAGCCTAAGTGGGGGACCAGCTACTGTTGCAAACCTGGTTGCCAAGATCCACTTTGGAACGGAACAGTTCTTGTTTTTCTACATTACCAAACACTGGATTTACTTCCACCGTTTTGAAACGGAAGGAAACGGTCGTTTCTATGGGGGAACGGACCAGTTCCGTTCCCGCCAAACAGAGCCTAAGATACTAGTCTGGTATCATGAGGAGACCTACTTCTAGGAGGGTTGACTGTGGGTAGTGTCTATTAGTCGTTAACCCCTAAAGGAATCTATCCGGAGAACTACATTGCCCTAATCTAGAATCATATAGAATAGAGTAGAACCAGATAAATGTTCATAGGCTGCTGATGCTTGTGGAAGACTAAGTGTGTATTGGTAGAGAGTTCCATATTTGGTACTGCATCCACTCAGGCATGTCAGCTCGCTACTGACATGTTTGCGATCTAAAGAGTTTTCACTCCTGCAATTGCATTGTAGATGTAGTGGTTAAAATACGTCTGTTGGGTATATGTTAGCAAATCACAGAATAGTCTAGTTCACTATAGAGGATCTTTGGTCTAACCTGTAGAGGTTGACTAGATAGTTCAAGAGAGTTGGATCCTTGTAAATGCAGAGTAGTGTTGGGAAGCAACTGGTAGTATATGAAATCTACTTAAGTATATGTAAGTTCTCCTCAACTCTGGCCATCAACTACCTCTTAAGATTAAGACATAATTGAGTAAAGCTGTTGCTTAATAATATTAAGTTTTACTGTCTTGTTTCTTTAAATCCTAATGCTGAGATATTCAAATTTTATTATATTTATTTCCAGCAGAATTTATTTTGGTGTGATTGCAACCTCAGGATCTAGCTTCCTACAGGGAGCTCTTGTTACAGTTTCCAAAGAGTGCATAACCACAATTGCAAAGTAGGTATATCTCCAATCTAGCTCCAAGTTTAATTTAGTTTTATCTCAAAATTGAGCTATAAGTGTTAGGTGGAGATAATCTGATAGACTTTAGAGTTGTCTAGGCCAATAAAGATTGGTTTCTGCAGAGGAAGATTGTCGAGGAAGGCTCAAATTTCACTCATTTTGTTTATGACTACTAAGAGCAAAGTAAAGTAGGTAAAATAGAATAGAATTATAAAGATAATATTATATTGTTATGGTCTCTTCTCCATTGCTTGATGATGTCTAAAAGCTTGGGAGGCACTTCAATATTTATATTCCACATCTGAGTGTTCACAGACTACATCTACCTATTATACAATTACTTACCTCTTTTGATTATAACTCGCAACATCAGGTATTCTTCAAGCTGAGAATACCTGAAGACCCTGAAAATCACTACACCCTCTTCGGTAATTACAATATAGCTAACTGGGAATCATGTTGTTCCTAATAGTAATTATCCCATAGTCAGAGTCTTTAGACTTATGGCCTAGTTCTCAAGTCGAACTGAGTTGGCCCCCATTGTCTCCATCATTGATGAAATGATCAGTTTCATCTGCAAGTTGTATCTCTAAAGGTAGTTGTAATTGCAATCTTCCTAGATCGCCTGACTTCAAATCTCATAACTCCATATTCAACTAACAGAAATCTTCTGGAAGACTTCCTACTAATTCGGAAGAACTAATTCTACTGGATTGATAGATAATCTCTTGGTTGGCAACCCTTGGTTGCTTTGGGTGCTCAGGTTTCAATCACCCTTCTAGTATTAGGAATTATTCTCACAACTATGATGCACTTCAAGATCCAATTGTAACACTCCTTAAAGTCTGTTGGCTTCTGTGGTAGTGTTTCTTTAAGTTCTAGACTCTTCTGATTATTATTGGGTGGGTATGCATATATTGGATTCTTGTTGAGATCCTTTACCATTTAATACTGTCTCTTCATGCAAAGATGTCCTGTTACCAACGCTCCATACCAAAGATGTTACATCTTTGAAGTCTAGTAACTCTCTAACTAGTTGCTGGATCTACTCTATTCTACATCCTAGACCTAGCCGAAGGTCCCTTCTCATATATCCTGCGAACATAATCCAGATGGGCAGACGGTAGCGATGTATATGGTATTATTCAGACACTATCAATATTGTGGTATTATAGTCACAGGACGTAACTAAGATTGATATAGATGACAATGTGTAGGCCTAGTAAAGAGGCTGGGGGAGGGTGATTAAGACCAGAGATTCCGATTCTGAGTGGGGTTACCCTACTTAGGATGATTCTTAGGTATTGGATCGTGGTATTCCTAACAATAATACTTCAGTTAAATTCAATTCTAGTGACTGCACTGGTCACAGTATAGTATCCATCTCATTTAACTCTCTTTATATCAGAACATGCTTCTTATATCTGAGGACTCCATCCTCTATTACTCTAGTATTAGGAGTACCAAGATCCAATACTTAAGAAATACCCTAAGTATGGTACCACCACTCAGAATCTGAATCTCTGATCTCCAACACCCTCCTCTAGCCCCCTTATGGTACCTACATGTCATCATACATATCTATCTTAATTGTGTTCTATGACTATAATGCTACACAATTGAAGTTATTGGAATAACACCATATACATCACTAGTTAATAGAAGTATGACATGATATCTTTCTGAAGGTCACATGTTCAACTCCTATTGTTGTCAAAGATATTTCTGGTATCAAGTTATTGCCTACTAATACTACTTGCAATTGTAAGACTCCCTGTACAATAGCTATAGACTTCTGACAGAAGAGTTATAATTCTATCCTATAGAAGTGCTTCTCTTCTACACAAGAGAAGTGATTGGATAGAAATCTAACTCTTGATTAAGGAGCTATTAGTCTTTGAAGTTGAAGAACTACATAATAATATAAAGTCAGGAATGCATAATATATGCAACCGGCTAACTACCCTCAGACTTAATTACTCTGAGAATGAAGGTAGTGGATGATTGGTATGATAGCAATCTAAGCTATATATATAAATATAAGTCCATATAGTAGAGCAATTGTTAAGATACAATTAGAAAATAGAACACTATCATTCCACGAAGATATCTGAATTGCAAATATGCTGAGTAGTATGCAAGTCCCCCAGATTAAACAATATTCACACCTAGTTAGCTAAAGAGAGCAGAATACAAAGATACTTGTATACTATAATAGATAGAAGTACTTTAGAATAAGTACAAATAAGGTCAATAGATTCAGGCTGTTAGAGAATCATCACATAACTAAGAAGAGACTCTAACAATATAATACTGTTTACATAATTCTATTCTACTTTACATTACTCTTAGTAGTCCTAAATGAGATGAGTAATTCTTTTAAGCCTTCTGTTAGGCAGAGACGATCTGTATAGACTTAGACTTATCTAGGCCAATCGAGATTAGTTTTGTAGATGGAGGTTTTGTCTAGGAAAGCTTAAAGAGTTACTTGTTTCATTTTATGACTACCAAGAGTGAAGTAAAGTAGAATAGAATTGTGTAAACAATATTATATTATTCAGGTCTTTTCTTGGTAGCTTGATAATATTTAAAAGCTTGGGAGACACTTTGACATTTATATTCCGCGTCTGAGTATTCTTGAACTATATTTATTTCTCATTCAAATTATATACATCTTTAACTTTTACTTGTAATATTTGGTATTCTCCCAAAATGCAAATACTAGAAGACTCTAAAAACCATTACACATTTTTCGGTAATTATCATTTTGCCAATTGGGAACTGTACTATTTTCAATAGTAATTATTCAATCTTCAGAGTTATTAGACTTATAGCCTAGTTCTCAAGTCGAACTGTATTGGCCCCAATTGTCTCCCCTATTGATTAAATGATCAGTTTCATCTGCACATCATGTCCACAGGAGTAGTCGTAGATACAATTTTTCTAGATCACTGGCTTTAAACCTCCATAACACCCGATTCAACATACAGATATCCTCCAGATAACTTCCTACTAATTTGCAGGAAGCCGTTCAACCGAATTGGTAGATATTTCCTCAGTCAGCAACTCTTGGTTGTTCTAGGTAACTAGGCTTTAGTTGTTGTCTAGTATTGGGGATAATTCCCTCAACCATGACCTATCCTCTAACCTAGTTGTAATACTCTGCAAAGTCTATTGGATTTCTTAGTTGTGTCCCCTAGGAGTTCTAGATTCTTCTAATTATTGTAGAGTACATATGAATGTGTTATTTTTTCGTAAAGATTCTCTAACATTTAATATCATGTCTTTATGAAAAAATGTCCCAATACTTACTCTCTATGCCAAAGATTTCCTATTTTTAAAACCTAGTAACTCTCTGAGAAATTCACAAATTTACTCTGTTCTACTTTCCAAACCTAGTCTGGGGCCCCCTCTCATATACCATGGGAACGGGATCTGGTTGGATAGACAGTAGTAATGTATCTGCTATTATTCTGATACCTGTAAATCTGTAGCATTATAGTCACAGCACATAGCTAAGATAGATATGTATGATAATGTGCAGATCTCATAAGAGGGCAGGAGAGAGGTATTGGAGAACAGAAATTCTGATTCCAAGTGGGGTTATCCTACTTAGAGTGGTTCCTAGGTATCAGATCCTGCTTCTCCTAACATCTTACTAGACAAATATCTATCTACAAAATGAATCTCCATTGGTTTAGACAATTCTGAGTCTATACAGATCGTCTTCTCCTAACATCGGACCCACTCATACTCCTCACAATACTAGTGCTATAGTGGTATCAGATATGGCTTTATCACCATGTCCACCTATATAGTAGAGTCCAATTTGACTTTACCTAGTGTAAAAACCAGCTGACTTGGTTGTACTACAAAATCTAACTGAAGCTATCATAGACTCTTTTCCCTGCTTACATCTATGCCCACACTTTTGACATGAAATTCTTCCTCCACTTGTTGAATTATCAAAGAACAGTGCCCAAAATTCCGTAGTCAAAAATG
>NW_003299041.1:20939-100982 GCF_000151645.1 Tuber melanosporum
GGTTTCTCCCCTCACTATGCTGAATTCTCACATTGTTAAATATTGGTGGCCAACCAGTTCATATTTGGTTAGAAGGAGTGTCATTCTCTCTCATCCACTTGTAAATCTATTATACTTTAAATAACTCGATAATGATGTACTATTATATATATATAAAAAAAGGAGACACTCATCAATTCCATCCTACCTTCTGGCAAGTACAATAGTCACTTTCTAGCTCTTGTCCAATATCCGTCCAGTGCTAGCCAGCATTTTCCTCCAAGGTAACAACTCTAATGTACTCATCTAATATTATTTCTGCATGCCTTTTGTCAATCATCCACTAGTCACAGGTTCCTTTAGATTTCATACTTTGTTTTCTTTAAAGGTTAGGAAGTTGTGATAGTCTATGTCCATGGTTAGCAGTCAAAAAAAAACAGTGTTTTTTCTGTCGGTTTTTGGTTAATTAGCATTGTCTCAGAATTGACCATCAACTTAAGCATTTTCATCAAAGTTTGTGTTACTGTGCTGTACTTACCCTTGTACTCTAGTATATTTTTCACATAATAACATGCATAGTATAGTCTATCTTATTTATCAATTGTTTAAATTTAAGTATTGCAGAAAATATTATAAAAATATGGTTAATTAAGGCAATGCAGGATGAAATATTCAAATTATTAAAGAATTATTATATTCTCAGTTCCAGCCTACTACTCATAGCAAAATGCAAATTAAAAGTATAATTTCTGAATTTATATATATATATATATATATATTTTAAGTAATATATTATGCTTAGTAGTATTACAATATTATTACAGTGATATTTTCTCTTTGAAAAAATCATATTTCATCAACAGTGCTTTTAAAATTTTTACTGAAGTTTTTTCTTTTCTTTCTTTTTCTACTTATGTATTTCCTTATGAATAATATGATGATTGCTTAAAATAGAGTACTACATAATTAGACTTAAATAGGATAAAGGTTTCAGTCTTGATATATGTGTTAGATGTTATCATCATACTTCTGTACCTGGCAGTCTCTTGATACCAGTATGAGCCTACCAGTAGGTCTGGTCTTCTGTAATGCCATTCTTGAAGGGTCGTTACAAATATATAAATTACAGGTGTCATAACCACATATCGTAATGGATATGATATAGTCCGGTTACCAGTATATCGGGGCTTATCACTGCGCGCGTTTTTTCTCTACCGGTACCGACCCTACTTACCTACCTACCCATCCCTTTGTCGGTATTTCTCGCTTTTAGCTCGCTATAATATTCCGAGTTTAGGAGCTGTGTGTGACAATCGTGTAGGTGCTCTCTACAGGTACTGGTCAGGTCACAGCAGGAGCTCCCAAACCGTACCGGCTCTGGTAAAAGGGAATCTGGGATTAACCTAGATCATTAACCCAGGCAAAAAAAAAAAAAAAGATGCGAAATGCGTACACAGATTAGCGGATAAGAATATAATTATCTACTTGTACGGACGGTGTCTCCCTACCACAGGGCCAGATATGATGGGCGGATTACCAGTAATGTGATGCGACAGTTCGGATGGTTCGCTCTTTTTTCCTTTCTTTTTCCTTTTCTTTGCTTCTTTGTCCCCAATTTTCCTCCTGGTTCCTGGTTCGCCGGAAGGATGGTAAAGGTGGGCTGAGCTGTGCTTTGCCGTGCTCTGCTTGCTGTACGAATACAGCACAGTGGTTGAGTCGTGAGGAGCTGACTTCAACCTATGGTGGTCGGGTTGCCTTACTGTCGTGTTGCTCGTGCAATTTTGTGGGCTTTTGGATGGACGGGGGGAAAGAAAGAAAGGTCTTTGGCGATTTTATATTAGTGGGATATCATATATTCTTCTCGGCTACTTTGTCGCGGTGTACGGCACTGTGCTGGCTGGTTCGGAGGCATTTCCCTGGTACTCGAGTAGCGGTATGGCACGATGCGTGTGGTGCTCGAGTGGACTTCTGTTGTCGTATCGGGATCTTGGGAGTGCTGTCAGGGTTGTGTGATTGCTTGCTTTTGCGAGTGTCGTCGTCGGGTGGTTGGGTTAGGCTTCCCGCTCGGCCGATTCAACGGGAATGTGTAGAATTGAGGAGCTGTGCTTGTGTTGTACCGATACCGAGCGGGCAATGATCAGATGATTATGATGGCGATGTTAAAGATTGGCTTAAGCTTTGGGCCTATCGGGATTTTGCGACCAGGTTAGCTTCGGGGTGGTGGTGGTGGTTTTATCGGGAACTTAGGCTGCAATACTTGACTGGTGGAGGGGATGCTGAAACCTCAGGTGCCGGTAGTCTAGGGGTCCCATAGCAATGGAATAAGGGAATGAAAGTTAAGAGATGGAAAGAGAAAAGGGGATGGAAACAGAAGGAGTACTCGTACTTGTATAATCCAAAGTACTCGAAACAGTCAACGGGCTTATATACACACTGGAGGTCTGCCCCCGTGAAGAATTGCTTTTTTTAGTCCTGGCTCCCAGATGACGGCATAAGTAGGATACAGTACCTGTATACATCAGTACCTTTGCTTGTAGAGTATCATCCAGTACTCGGGGTAGGGGGGGGGAAAGTATGTGGACAATCAGGGGTGTAGAGGGCCATGGCAGAAATTCCCACATTCGTATAAGTTAAGACTCCCGGATACCTAAAAAGGAAAATAAATTCACCTGTGTAATAGCGGGGCCAATAAAAAAGGTATTTTTTGTATTCTTTGCACGGACTATTGCCCCCCTGTTTGTCCCAATACTTCACCCCTGACCAGAGTACTGTACCTGTGGAGAAAACCTTTCAAATACCATGGAAAACGGGGGGGGTACCTTTATAATACTATTCTTGGCAAAAACATACCATTGCAAGGTTTCACATTGCAACGATCAACAAAATATTCACTCTAGCACAGAGTTCCCCAGTCCTTTTACCCCTCAAACAATCCAAAAATATTGTAAAAAATCTTATAAAAAATCCAGAACTACCTGAGACCTGCTAATATTTTTCTAAATTATTTTTTTTAGCAATTTTCTTAGGATTCTTGGCCCAAAAAATCACCAAGAACATACTACTATTAAGCGAGGTCAGACCGATGTGGTTCTGTGCGAAGGTTTCACTTTTTGGATAGTATATTTCTCGGTCAATGGTATCCGGAAGGTTTTTTCGCCAAGAGCATGGTATTGAAAAGGTTCACTCGTACCTGTGCTATCAAAGATATGACACCGGACCTCACGGTAGGACTTTGAAGTTGTCCTCCTAAGTTCTCGTGCCTCAGAGCCAAGAATTGGCACTCTTTTGGAATACCCCCCCCCCCGTGGACCCATAGAGAGTATACTCGAGCAGTCTAGTGCTGAAGCTGCTATTCGAAAAGTGCACATACACCACCCTGTTAAGAGCAATAAACATCACAGACCCTGACAGCAACATTTTTCGGCCCTGGGACTGAATGACTCTATCAAGCTTCACACGCTGCCTGCTTTCCCCACTTTTACCATTAAAATTATCTTGTAACAAAAAAGAGTCTTTCATGTGTTTCCAATACGGTTTGAGTTCCCTCAAATCAGGCGGATTTAGTGAGCACTGCTCGAACACTATACTCTTTATAGGTCTGCGGGAGCTACTGGTACCGGGGTATTCCAAAATTGGAGCCATTTCTTGGCTCGAGACGTAGTAAGGTTGGTCTCACTCTCTTTATCTATCTCAGCGGAGGGCCAAAAGACTGTTTTTTTTTAGCTGCGTTTTTCCCTCCCTAACTCGATCCAGAGACGGGAACTTTGGACGTCCTAGCCTAGGGCCCAATTACTCCACTCCCTACCGAATCATCACGATAAACATGTCGCCAGTCTCTATTGCAACAACGAGTCCATCACATCACAGGGTACAGAATTATACTTGATCGGCATTCCTCCCGTGCGTGGGATTTGTTTGGATCGTGTGTGTGTTTACCTGTCTGCGGTGATGCTTGCAGATGCACCACTCCTGCCTGCCCCCCGCCCCCCACTGTATGTTGAGGGTATTGGATTGTTTCGCATGGTATCGTCATGGATAGAGTGTATAATACCGTACAAGTACCAACTTGCCCACAGGGGGAATTGACACCAACCTGGCTTTCTATACACCCGAAAGGTGCACAACAAAGAGGTTGGCTGGCATGGCATTTGGTTATGTGGATCTTTGTGTCAAATTTATATGGAGAACTGGGTAGGTGTCGGTCCCTTTTCTCGCCAAGCTCGTACCAGATGGCGGTGATGCGATCACAGAATGTCATGGGACTAGTGGAGTGATTGTCGCGATAAATGAGAGTACTGTACCATGGTTTTCTTTGCGAGATTGGCAGTATATAGTTTGGGTGTTTCCCCCTGAATCGGTGAAAACTTATCATTGCACTCTTTGTTCATCGCCTCAGGCTGTTTCATGGTCTATGCTCCTAATAATTAACTTGCTCCACGATACCTGAACACTGCACTTAGCGCGCCGATCAACAGTACAAGTACACCATAATTATAAACCCGGCCTGGTGGGCAACAAACCATCTGATAACTCCGTGATGTTCATATCCTCATCAACTGTTTCATCTTCAGAAAATTAAATATCAAGTCCCTAGAGTGCTGCAGGCTTCCTGTCACTGGAGTGCTAATATGAATCAGATTGATATGTTACTGCTAGATAACTACCGGCAGTGTCGGCTTTGCCGGAATTGGTATTCCTGTAATATCATGTCTGTCGTACCACGCTCCGGGCTAGCTAAGATAACGACAACAAAGCGAACAACAAATTTACTAGCATTTTTGGTTGAGTGGAGAGTGTGTACTATACTTGATATTATCTCGGCCGTCCCTTAGAGAGATGGAGGGCTCGGTGCAGATCAGAGGACCGTTGGCCACTAAAGAAGTTGCACATTCCACGACAACTATTTGCTGGCAGCACCTACTGAGAGGAGCGACAGTTTCCATAATTTCTGCTGGAATCCTCCTTGGCTTGCGTGGCCACTCTTGTCTATCTATCCGTCTTCGTATTTGGAGTTGGTTATAAAGTCTTTTTCTTCTCGCTTTTGCATCCCGGCGAACTAGTAATTCGCCTGCCTTGAGCACGGCGTGCATGGTCGGTATTTTTCCTGTCGCCAGTTAGCCTATTCTTTCGGCGGACTACAATTGCCTCTTCCGATGCCGACGCCGCCCTGAATCGCGATGATAATCTTTCCTAGTTTTTCCTTTGGCCTCGAAAGTTGACAAAGGTTACAACGCAATGGTTCCCGATTAAGCGCTGCGCTTAATCGTACATTGGGTTCGTGTCTGATACAGGGACAGTGGGATTGGGATTGGGTGGTTGTGGGAGTAAGTAGCTTCCCATTATTTGACAATTGGAACCTACATTTTTACTATGATATACTCGTAATTTTCTAACGTTTGTGAACACGACTACTATTATATACCACCAAAATCTTGGGGCTCCTGCTGATTTCTGGCCTATATGCAATAGCAGCCGTGTTCATAAACATTAGAAAGTTACGAGCAGTGCTTCTGCGCATGCCTCCGATACGCATGAAGAGTTAAGGCTAAGTGCGGGAGGGAGGGAAGACGTATATAGTATCACAGAATTCCTGCTATGGCATCCTGGTTATAAAAAAGTCATCTAAGCTTTCGGTTACTCCCTTTATTATATCATTAGTGGGGCATGTCTGACGAAAGAGGGGACGAGGGAGAAGGTTCGTCTGTAGGCATAGAATATAATAAAATCGGTATTAGTATTTTGGGCACGTGCTCCGGCCCCCCCTTAGTCTCTTTAGACTGCGAACTCGTCTGGGAAAAGTCTGTCCGGATTGGGAAAGAAACGAATCCAAAGGACCGTTTTTTCTGTGCTTTCTCCAAGACCTCTGTTGGGGTAGAAGAGGTGGAGAAGCGTGCCCAGTGTGTCGATGAGAATCGGAAATACGACCCTTGTCTCCATGGACATTCGGATGGGATGGGCAAGAATAGTTCCCTGATTCTTGCTAACACACCCGAGCACTGTATCATACTTGTACTGTACGATAGGTTGTGCTTATAGAGTTTTGGAGGAAGGAGCCTTCACCTCAGCTAGAAGGTTTTAGCCGGCTCGGTTGGAGAAAGAGCCAACCCCAAACCTGTCTCTGGATCCCCCCGGTAACCCCATGCTCAAGGCCGACCCCCCAGGTGTCCACCAACGTCATTTGGAAAACAAGAGCAGGGAAAGAAGGAAAGGTTCTTCGATCGTAGAGTAGGCTTGATGACAATGAAGTTTGGCTTTATGTGCCTCGTTCTCTATTCTTTCACCTAATCATTGGTGAATGACATGAAACTTGAGCTTTCGTATAGGTAAGCTTCGACAAGCCGCGAGATACGAGGGGTTCACAGCGAGCGGGCACTTTTTGGCTCATCCCTTTCCTTAGTTTGCGCGCGAGTATATGGCCTTTGGCCTGCAAAGTATTCGAGTAAGAGATGAAGCGGAATCCCCAAATTTGTCGCGCCCTTTTAGCGCGGTTAATGACCTAGGTTAATCACAATTTTTCACCAAAAGCATCACAGTATGGCCGGGGAGCTCTTACTGTGACCTGACCAGTAGAACGCGTCTACTGGTGCACACTCGGCCTATTCCTAATCTCGGAATACCCCGGGGGAGAGCGACAAATATTCGAGTACAGACGTAGGGATATTTCCCATTCTCAACCCTTTTTCGACGAGTTTGAATGGATTGGCATCATCGGAATGACGTCGAACAACGTAGTTGGATTGGCAGCAACAATCCAATTCCTTGATTTCAGTTGGATTCTGAAGGGGTTTTATTGATTCTAGGCAACCATGGGCGTCAAACAAGTCAAGCTCAACCCTCTGCACCGCATCCCATCGAAATATCAGCTGCCAGAGCTCGAGGTATACACGATGCGCACCGGACCGACAGAAAACCCGACAACCAGGCCTCCCCTTTCCCCGCGCCCACTCACCTGTTGGATGAGCAGTAGTGGTGGTGGGTAGCGGGTGTCCTGGGGGAATGGGGCTTCGGGACGGCTAGTGGTAGCGCCGAACCTGAACGTTAACTTATGAATCTGGACCTCGAAGGTGTTAATTCGAACGATGACCCTCACCCCCCCCCCAACAGGATACCGGGAGAATGCTTCAGCGAACATTCCGTGTTTCCTGACTTTACTATAAACCGGTTTGATAATGCGGGGTTCATGTAAGTCCAGATCGTACCATCCTTGGATTTGGACACACATGAACTCTTCATTATTACCTTCTAGAACAAGCGCGGAAGGAGCCTAGGGTTATTCATACGAGTACAGGTCATATCCGTTCCTCACCCCTGTGCATCAGGTTATCGATCTAGTTGATCTACGGAATATTCCTCTTTTCAGGATTATGGTTCGGTGTTGTGCACCCCCGCGATAGAGCACCGGCCCAGAGGAATGTCGAGCTTTAGCGCGGAAGGGACACTTCACCTAGTCGTTTTTACTGGTGTTCTCTGTGGCCAACCGGCGACGGCTCGAACAGATAGGCTGCCTTCTGGGAAGATTGTGATTTCTGCTGTCCTCGTGAGAGGGTGCTCGGATTTGGGACGCGCCCCCTACCTGATGCTCTCAGGTGGGGAGAGGTATAAAGTCTGGCACCTTCTTCCCTTGCAAGACCCTCCAAACACCAAAAACCTCCAAACACATTACCCCTCACACATCACCTTCTACAAATTATTATGTCCGCTTCTTGCAGTTCTTCTACACATTCCACACCCCCTCCTACCGCCACATCTTCTCCAAGAAGTCTACCTGAGCTCATTAGTGCGATGTCCACTATGGAGATCGATACTGAGCACAACAGTTCTCAGTCGAACACGGATATTTCTAATACAGGAGTACCGGGCGGAGAAAGCCTTCAACTAACGTAAATATTCAAAGCACACTATCCTTGCGCTTGGTGTCTTAGTTGACAACGCGGTAGAAATGGCACTCGAGCTCCCCAAGCATCCCTCTCCGGCTATTACCTAATCAACTACTCTTCCCCCCCCGATCCCCGGACAGCCGAATCATTCCGCATCCAGCGCTTTCTCGAAGATGAAGACCAAAACAGAATGTTATCACTAGCCCTGGACAACACCCCCCCCAGCACCATACTCACGTTCTGTACGCCCCGCACAGAAATTTGTCAAGGTTTGCGAAAAAAAAGAACTAAGAGGAAGCGTTCCGCACACGCCGCATCTAAGAAAAAGGTCAAGCGGAGAAACCGAGCCACGGAGGCCTCGTCTGTACACGCCAAGGTTGGATCGCTGCCAGCGGAGGATAGGTTTGCGAGGGAGTTTGGAGAAGAGCAATTCGAGTCTGGTCGCAAGTGGTTTGGTATGTCCTGACCTTAGGGTCGGGCATGTCATCTGCTAATAGGACGCAGTAAATATGCATGTGGAATTAGGAACGACTAAGAGAAAATGCTCGATGAATTTATTCATTTTCTTATTCCAATTTACTTCCGTCCAACTCACCTTTTTTTTTCTTTTCTTTTTGTGCAGCGCCTTCTCCTTCTTCATGTAGTGGGCGACATCACACCGGGCGGACATCTATCTCCTATCCTAGTTGACGAAATTTACGCTGCAATGATTACGAATCCTATGAACAATATGAGCACAGTGCTAGCGAAGTGCATCAGATAGTTTCCTATAGTCACAAGAAATCACTCGATATATAGAGCAAGTCCCTTTACTGCAGGTTTCTCCGCGATAAGCTCCTCAATAAAAGCCTCTCACGTGATTCGCTTATCCCATCAGTTGGATTACCCACCCTTTTTTCTCCCCTCAACCGAACAAAATAAATCACTTTATTTCACTGATTGTTGGGAGTATTTAGCTAGCCTACATTATCCCGACCCAGGCGTTATCATTATTACTTTTCTTCTACTTGACAATTCATCGTGTCCAGAGGCTCTGGCACCAAGATTCGCGGGACATTCCGTCGCCAAGGCAACCAGTCACCTCTGTGATTTGCCAAGTACCGGCACTGATACAACTCATCAAGGCCCGGCGATTCATTCACATACCGTTCGTTGTTGCATCTCTCTCTCTCCCAAGATATAGATATCACTCGCTTCGCTCCTCTCAACTCTCATCCTCGTGGCCTTTGGACAGTGGTTTGGCGAGGCTTTTTCTTCTTCCCGTTTCTCCTCAGGCTGCGACCGACAAGGCGCCGCGCGAGGGATTCGTTTCTGCGCATACTGCATGCATGAATGCCTTCGTACCACCGCCTGCCATTTGAGCAGCTGTCAAGAGGAGTAGACGGGTAGGCAGAGGATTTTTTTTTTTTAACCGGGTTGAAGTGTATCGTGGAAAGGTATCGCGGTTTGTCGGAACAGGAGGAGGGGGAATGGAAGGCAATATGAGGCAGAGGAACGGGAAGCGAGAGGAAATGACGGGAAAGTGACCAAAGAGCGAGTAGGGAAAGATAGAAATGATCCCAAATCTTGCATTTGGGATACAGATAAAGCACTTTTGATACGCTTTGTCCGTTTTAAAGAGGCAGAGGGCGAAATAAATCCCAATAATTGGAAGGAAGTGGTTAAGAACTGGCCACCTTGCTGCCCTTCCCAGAGTCAATGATTAGAATGCGAGGAGTTAGTGAGTGAGGTATTTTTTTTACTGTAAATATTGGCTCATCCCCCCAATAGTTCACAAGTTCAGTATGAATTGTTGTCATAATAGCCCGTGAATGGTTGGATTGGATCCTCTCGCTGGACCGCAGTGGAAATTATAAAGCGTGTGGAGGAATTGAAATGTGTGAGTACGCCTTGCGAAAGTGAGGGTATTCAATTTGAAGCAGAAAAAAAAAGATAAAAATAATTATGTGTTATGTTTGTTTTATTTGCTGCCTTGGCTGTATAGCCCGGGGGCTTTGGTGTTGTAGCTAGTGGCATTATCGATGAGCGTGAGAGCAGTATGGATGGATGGACAGACAGCGAAGATGATGATTATGATGATGGTGGTGGTGATGATAGTGAAGATGATAATGATGGTCGTAGTTGTGGTGTACAGGGATACTGTGTGTCATTGTGCAGTCACCAGTAGCCAAAAATGTTGTTGATTCTGCTTAGTCAGATGTCTCACCTTTTCCCGAACACTTTGTTTAGGGACTGTAGGAACCATCACAGACACTTTTTTTAGAGCGTTCCCAAGCGAGTGACTTGTAGTGACCAGATCGGGGTCAACTGGTTGGTAGATTGGAGGTTGGGGGTCTCCGGCACAGTACACAGTACACACTTACCAAACACTAAAAATCCGGCTCTATGGGCGGAGAAAGGAAGAAAATGGTAAAAGGGGAGTGAGTGAGAGAGGGAGGGGAGGAGGGGATAGGAGGAGAACGGATGAAACTAGAATAAATCCCCACTACGGAAACATCGTTTCAGAATCATCACCTCGAGCAGTCTCGTGCACCTCATGGGGACATGGTGGAGCTCTACATCAATATTTCCACGCCTCTGGCGCTCTCGCCCCCTTCGCCTTCTTTTGGATCCCCAGCTACAACACCGCCATTACTATCCCTCCATTCACTAGCCCGACCTCTCCTCTATACCACCCCTCCAGGACCTCACTTCCCTCCTCACGGCCTCAACACCCCCTGAGCCTGTTGGGGCCCCCACCCCTCCGCTAGTCCTACTAATCGCGAGTCCGAGTGGAAGAGCTTTGTGAGTGATACATATGGGTGCGGGGAATGGTGGTGGTTGCCAAGGTAGCTGAGGACCTAGGAGTTTTGGCAGGATAGGAAGATGTTGCCCAGTTTCACGTCACCGTGGCACTTGTAAAAGGCTGGGATGCAGGGGGGAAGGGGAGAACAGAGGAACAATGCATCAGAATACCTATGCACTCCTTCCCTGGAATGCATGTATCACCGCCACGAACCTCCCGCGGAGCAGCTCGTCAAGCACCTCGGGCAAAAATCGAAGTGCCTAACCCGCGCCCCCAAACCCTCACCGTTCCGCGTTCAAAACAGTGCATCGTAACAAGTCTACACCCACCCAGGAAGAAATAGTCCAACACAAAAACGTACCGTTGCTTCTCTGCCTCGCCGTGGGAGTACCGTAACGTTGACGGGATCTCCACAAGCCATTTTCCCCTAACTGTACCTAGACCATGCGGATTTTCTGTTGCCCATGGACCAGGAACCTAGCAGCCATTTATCCAGTACAGAGGGGTTTTTTGTATCAAGTGATTCTGGAATTAGCATTTTTCAGGTTGCTAGAAGGCCTTTCCAGTGGAGGTCCTCATATAGCCTTTCTTCGCCTTTGCAGCCGGTGGCCAGTGGGCAGATATCCTTATATCTCGGGCCAATGTCCAATGCCCTCCAGTCCAGCGTTCTGAGCGCCTTCTCCGGGTTGGTTTGGGGGTTGGGCAGTAGGCCATTTGCTGCATGTCTGGGCAGTGAAAGGCGTATGATGGAGAGAGGGTGAGTATGTGAGGGGCAAGAGGGTATGAATGACACCCAGGTGCGGGGGTTTGGATGTGTGAGGAAGTCCTAGCCCTCCCGTTTAAAGTTAGAAGAGGTGGTGGGAGTGTGGTCGCCGACGGTCAGGAGCACTTTTGTCACTATTTTCGTCTCACCCAAGTGCAACCCTGATTTTTGGGTCTGGGGGGTTACCTGGTCCGTTGTCTCTTGCGAAAGGTCTCTCTCCTAAAGTCTGCGGTTTTTTCTTGTATTTTTCCCCCGACTAACTAATTCTACCCGAGTATGACGAACATTTTCTTGGAGGACCACCACCCCACGAATTTTTGACGTCACTATAGGGTTGGCGGGTGAGAGATTCGGACTGCTGGCACTAGTAGGATAAGAGATAGTTCCCTGATTAATTTCTTAGACCCTAAGGCAGTGAGCTTAAGTTTTGGGGAGGGTCGGCTAGATCGGTGGGGACGACGGGGGAGAGGTGGCGATAGTGGTCAAAGGCCGGTAAAGCCACTGGAATTCAAAGCCTCGTCGGTGATGAACTGCCTCAGTCTAAATAAGGCGATCGAAGTCATGACGCCCGATTGATAAGTCCCGCAGTACTGTGGACAAGGTTGTTGGTATTTTTGGGCTACAAGGCCGCGAAAGTAAGGCTGTTAAGGCAGCTAACCTATACAAAGATAGTTACCAATATCGATAAACATTGGGTTCGCGCAACCTAGCCGTAGGGGCCGAGGTACCCCCGAGAGCGGGAGCCAATGTTTTCTCATCAATGCCTGCAAGTTTGGCGGTATGACGCTCCGCTAATCGAATGAGTTGCGAGTGATATCGAATGATCTAAACCCAAACAATCCATAGTACACCTATGCTGACCCATACACCACCATAGAATTACTATCCGTGCTACCCTTCGGATTTGATCCAGGGCACAGACTAAAATCTGTTTATATCCCTTCCCATTACCCAATTTGTAAACCTACAGAACAGTCAGTGTCAAGCCACTCACATACACTCATGCGAAACCCAGCAGGGAAAGTGAATCCAGTGTCTTACCAAAGAGTAGGAATCAAGATCCTATTCCTCCAGCTAACGCTTTTAGTCAGGTAAGCTGTCCTCCAGAGAACCCATGCCATGCGTCTGCGGCGCCTAATGTTAGCCGAGCACACCCCATACTCCATAGCAACTAACAGCTCTCCCCCTATGTGGGGTAATACGAATCTTACGTACCCCTTAAGTTCTGCGCTACCACTTTGAGTTATAGCCCTCCAACCGCCGAGATATGCCATTATTCCTAGACTTCGGAATCTAAACTTTTTTTCATCTTGTACCTTGACGGGCCCGGGTTTCCCTTCTGCAGCCTTGCGGACTGCAGCCTTGTTTAGGGTCTTCCCGAGCCAGATTGCTTGCTGATTTGCGACCTGTGCCGTAGCGGGTAATTCCTGGCCGCCAAGGGAAGCGCAGTCGCCTATAGCAAAAACGTCGTCCAATGGCCAGGATGTGCTACCCCTTTCGTCCATGGACGAAGCCCGCAGGTGATCGTCCACGACGATTTTGGAGCCTCGCTCATCCATCTGGAGTTTGCCCTTCAGTGCCTTTGCTAGGAATGGGTTGGGCGCCAAACCTGTACTCCAGACAACACAGCCAACCAGAACTTCGCCATCTTCTCGCGTGTGGACTGCTTCGGAATTTACCTTATGCACGTGGTGGCTTGTTTTTATTGAGATTTTCTGTCGTGAGAATACCTTTTCGGCGTATTTCGCTAGGGAGGTATCGAACATGGAAAGGATTCTTGGGGCTACATCGTATACTGTGATACGGTGGTACTTGGCGAGGGATGGATACAGCTTTGTGAGATCGTCCGACAAGAGATCATGTAATTCAGCGGAAAATTCGATCCCAGTAGCTACATCTCGGTTAGCGAATCTCGCGATTGGCAGATACAGGGTGAACTCACGCCCCCCCCCCACAACAGCGAAATGCAAAAGTTGTTTCTTCCGTGCCTCACTTGCGGTGGGCAAAGCTGCTTCTTCGAAACCTATAGAGCGGCTTCGCTTAGCAAACCCCTATAATTCACTCTGAAAGTGGTTTGTGGGTATTCACACTCCAGTATCCTCCTCCGAATAGCCCGAGCATCTGCCACATCTTTCAGGAAAAAAGCATGGTCCTTAACCCCTTCGACCCCGAAAGTCTGACTGAAAGCTCCCACGGCAACAACAGCTTTATCCCATCCCACCTCAAACTGCTTTCCATCACCAATGACACTCCCCACCTTATCCTTGCTCTGCACAGCACCTTCAACCGTGACCGTCTTCTTCGAAAGATCAATTTGCTCTGCCCAAGCGCGGATAACTTCGATGCCAGGCCGGGAACGCGAATGCTCCATCGCCTGTCGGAATTCCAGCGTTCCGACGGCGGTAGAAGCGAGCAGCGGAGTGAAGACGAAGTACGTTCTTGGAGTGATAATTAGGGGTTGGTAGTGCCGTAGGTCGAGCTGCCGGGCGAGCCCGAAGCCACCCCATCCTGACCCGAGTATTACAACGCGCTCTCGGGCTATAAACCGTCAGTCCTGATACCTTGTCACAATTATATTGTATTTGCATGATGGTTGGCTCAGGGGCTTCCATACTCCCCCTCTTCTCGTCCAATTCCTGTAACGAGAAAGTCCTTCGCTGGATTATGCTCCCTCCGCAAACTGCTGCCCGTCGACTCACCCCCCGAACACAAGTCTCTCTTCGCAATATCGTCGCCATATCATACCACAGAAGTCGGTATCACACGAGTTAATATGGTAGGGTAACTTTTCTCAAAATTGAGACGAAGAAGGGTCCCCACGGTAGCAAAAATGAAGGTTTATCCGATGGAGGGGGATTGATAAAAAAGGAATGGCGAAGGACTGACGTCAGTGAAACCGGGATATTATTGTGCGGTGGGTTAGGTTTTGCCATTTTGGATCATAAATTGGAACCCGAATTATCCGGTAGCGTCGGAATAATCACTTTCCTGTGTGGGTCCAGGGCCAGGGTAAGCGGGGTAGAGACATTAGACTAAGGTCAGTAAATTTATTTTGTATGATGCTCTGCGAGTAGGGATTATGATGAATTGGTAAGCCGAGAAGTGGCTATCAGAGCCCATCCTCCAATGAATTTTATATGATAGGCTCCAGCTCGGTGTGTTGGGGGCTCTTGGTGGTGAAGTGGAATAGTGTTATAAGATTCAAGCCCACATCATATCATACCAAGCAGATCACAATATCGGGAATAAAAATATGCTTTCGGGTACTGCGCACTGATATAAAATTCAAAAAAATTATGCTACGTGTTTTTCGGGCACTTTAGAGGATAACTTAGTGTCAACTTGGCCGAAAGGACTAATTTGACCCCCCCCAAAGCACTCGTCCCAAGCAAGTAAATATAGTACAAAGCACACTCTACTCTGCACACCCGCGGGGGCCCATGGCACCGTCCCGCACCCGGCCGGCCGGCCGGCCGCACAAAACGTGACATGCGGCAAAAAAAAAAAAAAAAGCGAATAAAGGCAAACCAAATTTCATTCATGGAGGCAGAGGCTTTCCTTCACCCCGCACTATATTTAGTCAACCCTTCTGACGATAAACGTGTCAATTAGACAGGCAAGCAGGCGGGAATGAGGTGCAGGCATTCTGCGGCTACGAATGAGAGAGATCCAATCAGGGTATTGAGGGGTTTTAAAAGTGTTCCCCTAGAAAGGCGGTGCAGTATGACGGTGAATCGGGGTTTTTTTGGTACGTGAGGTACGAGTATTGTGCTGGTGCACTGAATGCCCGGAACAGTCATGATTTCTACGAGTAAATGTTGGTGGTATTACTGCAAGAGGATGTCGGAGTCGAGGACTACCCAAATGGGAAGGGGTTAGCTGCGGACCCCAGCAACCTGTCATAGGCCAACTGGACTTATCAGTGCCAGGGTTGGAGTTGGTGGTTGATTTGGAATCACCAGTGCTCGAGCACCGGTAGATTCAAGCCTACTCGAGTATTGTGCTGCCGTGGAAATCCGGGGGGATAATGTGGCAAATACGAGCACTGTAAAACCCGAAGGAGAGACATGTTCTCAGCTTAGGTGTCACGAGTTGGTTCTGTCACAAGATGCCATACAAATGCTACCATAGCCCATGGTGCAATGTGGCTCGCCTGAACTAGAGCGACAGTAACCGACAACCCTCTTTCCTCGAAAGTGTAGCACAGTATCATAGTGTGGAGTACTAGTACAGTCCTGCACTCGTACACACGTATGATATGATGCCAGGCATAATGAACCCGAACACAGGGGGGCGTAATTCCTCAAATTTATCCTAGCTAAACCTATCCGGCATCAGGGGGCGAAATTTTGTATGGTCAAATGTTCGGGTTCGTTATGCCCGGCGTTCAGGGTGAGTGAGGCGAAGGAGGCGTGATTGGCTCGCGGGCCGCCTCGGCCACTCAGGGAGAAGTATATCTTGGAGCCACTATTGTACAGCAGGAGGAGCAGAGGGTTGCCCCATTTTTCCCCACCGGCGGGGGGAAAGAGTCAGGATTGGCCATTCGTCTGGTTACACTCACCAGATTTTGGCCAGCAAAACCCGAAATCGCTTCACTTATGTTCACCCCTTGGGTACTTTTATCACCCTGCGCGAGTCGGGTATCGCGGGAGGCTCAGATTACCGGTACTATCCCGGTTGCCCAGGTGTGGGAAAAAGAGGGTACCGGTAAGGCAATCATGACAGAGGAGGTTACGGTGTCTTGTTGTATATCAAAGAAACCCCCCTATCAAGTCGTCTAAGCCTGCATTACTGTGCTGGTACCTTATCGAGTGTGGTAGAGTCGGCGAAGTGTCAAGGAGTTGTCGGGTGCGACGGGCGCATTGACGCATCCACCCTGTCATCGCATCTCTACAAGTTTTCCCCCACAAATCCCCTACGAGTACAGTGGAGAAACTAAGCTAGGGTCATCTGTGGGGGTCATGTTTTATCACTCGATATCATAACCTCATGTGTTTAATCCATCGCATAGCAACTACCCATTATTGAAGACGTGTTGCGGTATGAGGCGCAATAGATTCACGGGTGGAGATAGTGTTTCCGTGTCGCTCTGCTTTGCAGATCGTCGAAACACAACTCGGAGTGAAACCCGAGCCTGCGGCATAGCCCGCTATGAAAGATGAATCAATTCTTGTATGATAATATGATAAAAGAAAAAAAGAAAAATAAAAAATAAAAAAAATACAACCCCCGCCCTGGGTAACCCTCCCCCCTCTAAAAACTCCTTCTCTATTCCCTAAACATGTCTTCCCATTTCCGGTTACTCCTGTGTCACTGCTACTCCCATGGTCTGAAAGGTCCTATACTTTATTAGCTTTTGTAGGGTGGAAGGGTTCCCGCTGGGCGGAAACACACCTTTAGGTCTGGCTGGCGCTTCTCGTGGTGTTTCGGGAGTGCTGGGGACTTGGGCAAATTTAGTGAGGGCAATCGTGAGCGTTCTTGTTTATGGAGAAATCACCTTTGCTATCTGCCGCTGATGATTCCCCCCCTTCTTCAGGTGGTGGATTACCGTTATTTAGCCCTGCGGGAGCTACTTTTTAGTAAGGGTAGAAAATGGGCCGGTACATGGGAAAAGACACACCTCTTGTTCTCCGACTTTTCCTTCGTGCTAATGATTTCCAGGCCCGCGCCATCCTCCAGCTCGCATACTTTTGGGAGGCAAACTGTGGATATCTCGTTGACATCCATGCGTAGAGTTCGTCTTCTGCAGGTCGCTTGATTTCGTCTGGGATCCGACTGTATGTGCGATCTTGTCCGCCCAAATTGTATTTTTCGTAGAGATTCCTCGCTTCTGCCTGTATTCGATCACCTCATTAGGGAATTAATTAGCAATCTATAGGTAGCATTTCGATAGGAAAGTTTCCCATCAGTTTTTTTTTTTTTTCAGTCCCGCTGACCCCCCCCCTTTTCTCGCTGGAGTTTCGCTTCTCTCACCTTTATCTCATCTCCGGCTCTTTTGCCAATTCCCATGGCTTCGTCGACATCCCGAGGCTGTTCCGAATGTTCTGCGAGTATCTTCTCAACATCTTCGTCCGATATTCCTGTCATGGGCTATAGGTTTCTATCTGAAAATGCAAGAAAGTTTGGGGTGACCCTAGGTGAATTAACAAGGTGGATCAAGTGGGTCGGGCCGAAAAAACAAGGTCTATCGTTCCATAAGCAGCTGGCGGCGCGATAGGTATTTATAAATACATCTATTAATAGGCGCCTTCAACTGCAGGTTTCAGCCTCTACCACTATGAGCGCTTAGCAACAGGCATTCGCGGCCTTGGTTCAGGTTGAATAGAGCTGAGATGGCCAAGGGGTGGTTTCTGCGCAGTGTGGTAGTGAGGAGGTAAGGCGGCGCTCTATGAGCCAAAAAGATGGGCACTTTGAGGATACGTCCTGTTGATGGCCAATAGCGCCTTAGATGTCAGGTTACCGAGAACTGACCTAACCACACGAGTGCTTAGTTTCATGAGAAAGATCGAAAGTCCTTGTCCTTTTCTGCACAGAGCTGTGGTGCACAGCAAACCATTTCTCCCCCCACCATCCCAATGGAAAGATTATCCCTTCCTCTCCGATTGCACCGCACAATAGCAGGTGCGAAAAAAATGCCTATGAACCGGGGAATGTGTAGGATGATCCTTGAGTCACAAGATGTCACTCACTAGAGTGATAAGAGCTTTGGGTTTTACCAGATTATTGTTACTTTTGGGCTCAGCGATTATCATGTCCTCGAAAATGTGAACGTAGGGTATGATCGTACAAATTGTGCTGGGGCGTAAGGGCTCTCGAAATTTGCTACCAGATTATCAGAGGCCTGGGAAGAGGGTCAGGTGGCGTCTAGCCTTTGTAATCGTTGTTTCACTTGGAGGTTAAACCCAGTTCTATCGCAGTGTCCTTTGGAAGGCACTCTTCGAGCTCGTTGTGCAATGGCTCTATTATCAACGGAAATCGGCCAGCCAGCCCACGATAGGTTTAGTTTGGCAGGTTAAGAGAGTTGCGGCCACCGGTTAATGGGGTCCAATACCGAGTCAAGAAGCGCCAATCCTCACCAGGAGCTTTTTGTCTCTGAACCCGGAGGTAGCAGGGCGGGCGGAGATACGGGTAGCGAATTTCAAGAATTTTTACGGCAATGTAAGATTTTCATCTGGATCAGTGCTGAGCTGACCGCCGCCTACCGTATGATCCGCTTCACCCCTCCTGTTCCCTTCGAGCACATTTTTTGGTTGGGCGTCGTGGGGAATAATAATTTCCTTGTGGAACGCAATCTGTTGGAGCGATCACTACCCCCGCATGATGTACGAGTATTGCGGGATGCAGCAATAAGCGATCTGGAGTTGCACAAGATCATAGAAACCAAGTGTAGTACTCTCTCCTGGAACTCTGATCTTTCTTTCTCTCCCCCCGCGCATTACTTTGCTGTTCATGGAGAAGGAGAAAGTGAGGAAAGGCCCTATGAATTTATCAGTTCTCGATCTTGAAAGGAAAAAGCAGAAAAAAAGAACATCCTTGAATGTGAGACTCGCATTCAGGGATATCTCGAATACGGCATCCCGGCTCAATGTACTGTACTCGAATACCAACCCGATCGCCGCTCTGCCAGTTTTATGATTGGAGGAAAATTTTTCCCATATTTGAGCAGCAAAGCACATCTTCTCGGTGATCGGGGGCGCCCGGCTCCGTGTTGTGTTCAAGTATGCTTCCTTGATTGAGATATGGCTTAGCCAACCCATCGTATTCATATTCTGATTGGAAGTTCGCTCGCCATTACCTTTATTGCCTCAAGCACCAACAGATCTCTTTTTTCCCTTGCTATCCCTTTGATACGGGAGATGAGGTGTGGCCGGCGGATCTGCTACCGGTAGGGCAGGACGCATCAGGCGATTTACTAGGAGATTTGTAGTCCGGGAGAGGCACAGTTTCCCGGATCCCGGCTCTAAGTTCTCTAATAGCACAAAGTACGAAACCGGTATTCGTTCGTTTGTCAGCATGGCCCTCAAAATTCCATTTGGGTCACGAGCGAGTAATACACATAAAGGAGTCGAAGACCCCCAGATTAGTGCTAGCAATAAGTTATATGGATCCAATCATTTCAGCGATTTTGGGTCATTGCAAACTGACGTTTTTTCTTCTCCCAACCCATTACCAACCCTGCGGTACCAGGAAAGAAGGAATTCCTTTTTTTTTTTTAACGCACCGGCCGGAACTTCGCGTACCTGACTTGCGCCCGACACCAATTGGAGAATGGCAAGGAACTCTGCCGAGCATGTGAGTGACATATCGTGAGGATTTCCGCGCTCACTGACCTCCATAAAGCATGTCATTTGCTTTCCGCAGAACTTCCGCTCGTCCACCCGGTTGGGCACAAGCATTCAGTCCACACTTGCCTCAAGATTTCCTGCACCATCTGATGGCGCCTATTTGGCCAGTCCACTCGAACGCAAGAAATCTCATTGTTTAATGGTGTGCATCTGCTTCTGCGGGCTCATTACTCGTACACCAGCTTAACCCATGCCAAATTTTTGCATTAGGTGAGACACCATTGATCAATCATTCAAAGTTTGGGGGTTGATCCAAACAGCACAGAGGTGAGGGGAAGCGGGAACTAGTGGGAGAGGGCGATGTCGAATGCGTTTGTGGGAGCGGGACATACGTGTACCATCTACCGCAAGTGATGAGAAGCGCTGTCATCGCATCATATCCGAGAAACAAGGTACGCGATTGCTTACACCCCCCTTCGCTATGTGCCGTGGGATGGATCCAAGGGGTCCCTGGCTATAACTTAACCTTCCCTCTTTCCCGTGTTTTCCCCAGGGTTTTCTTTTTTCCAACCTCTTCCCTTTTGCTGCATTTCCTGACAGACTTAGGATCGACAGATATCCTCTCGATCTGATATATTGATCCTTGAGGCAGCCCAGGTTTCGATCCGAAGCCTTTGAGGTTCACCGAATATGCCGGTATTTCACAGTTTCTGGGCAGTGAATAGCAATCGATTTTTCGGAGGGAGCAGTCCTTATCATGAACAACACAATGTCGAATCGTAGTATCGGGCGTAGGTTCCGTCTCGCGGCACTATGCAAACCTTGACAAATGGGGGTCTGGATTTTCACTAATGCAAGACCCTGGTGAATTTATGTGAGCCAGATAGTTCGAGAGGGAACTTCCCTTTGGCACCACCGGTATATCACATTGATGGGGTCAAGACAGAACACTTCCAGTATTTGGTACGGAACCGGGCTGATCCCATGGCTTGTCCAAGCCATGGTTCCATGAGACTTATCAAAGATCGAAAAACATAAGCTTGAGTGTGGGGAACCACGCACAAGAGATTTCCCTATCCCCAATGGGATACTGTTCGAGCTAGGATACTGCCGGTGCCAGTATCATGATTCGAGTGACACAGCAATTGCCCGGATGCGTGAGGCACTGGCTGGGCTGAGAGAGGACATGAGGTCTGAAATAGACCCTATCACATCCGGGGACTAATGCTGTACGAGTAGATTTAACTAGTCCTGTATACCGAATACGGCTGCATTGCTTGCAAGTCTGTCCGCGATGACACTCGTTCCGGGGATTGGGTGCAACTACACTATCTTCACCAAAAGTGAGATTTTTTTCTGCTTTTTTCCTGCATCATGCACTCCTTACCTAGGAGATGCCTGTTCCCTATCGAGGCCAAGTTCTACTGGAGATATTAGTGCATACATCCACATGCAGGAATTGGCTTTGGCATGGATGTAAGCCTATGTGGCCGTCCATGACTTGGCTCGGTGCCCTGTGGCTTCCGTCTTAGGTACACAATGGGTCCGTTCACTGCCGGTATGGGTTTAGTTTGCTGACATCGGTGGTCTTCGCTTGCCTTATCTTATCGTACATATGTTCCGAGAAGGCGAGCAATCAGTTTGCGAGATACAGAATAAAATGTTTCTGTCGCACTTGGAATGCTCAGAACGATCTACATGCTCCGAGGGAGCGGCAGCTAAACGATTGATCAAAGCTCGGTTGTCAATACAAGTGAGCAAGGATTATAACAAGGCGGAGACGCATGCTGGGTTTTCACTTGGCCGTCACAAGAAAGGCGAACCTTGCCCCGAGCCAACGCACCATCCTTCTCCATGACAAGCACACTCAAGAATCACATATTTTTAGACTATTGTCTTTTGGGGGTTATTGTTTGACGCTGGGTATGTAAAAATCGACAACATGAACAAGCATGTGCACCGGACATGTCCGCGGGCGCTTTGGATAACAGTCGGCCACATTTGGGGCGTCAACACCCACTTTCCTGCCAGGTATAATACAAGTTTCTAGACCGCTGATACTTGTTAAACCCTTACTGGTGCTATAAGCCTGCTGCTGTCATGGAATCATCGGTCATCACTCGAAGAAGTTCAACCCCTGTCATGCTGGACAAATAGCGACTTGAGCGCTCGAGTAAAATCTGTGTGCATCCGATCGCTAGCGGTCCATGGGCGATACTAATGGGATAAGATCAGTGGGACTAATGGGTCAAGTTCCGAATTGGACGCAGTGCTTGAGCCTCTTCGTACTCTAGAACTGGTCCACTGATAAATGGGGGGGGGGGTGTAGGAGTGCGCTGTGTGCTTCAATCAGGGAAGACAAGTCTCCGGGACAAACCGAGTTAGTCTCTAAAGAGTCTCTGTTCCCCGGCAAGGCGCGCGAGGGTGACACCCGGGAACACTACCGCATTGCCTTGATTCAGACTGGCGCGCAGCACTCACGAGCTCCCATGGGTTGAGCTTTCTCCGGAGTCTCGCTAGGATTCAAATTACGTCGGCGTAAAGCACAGTATTTCGGGGAAAATGCTCTCAGAAAACCACGCCAAGCCAAAAGGTCCATGGGACTGGGTGGCGGCGCTATCAGGTGCAAAAATACTTCATCAAAAGTACATATTGTGCCCAAGCATATCGCTATGTCGCCCACCACATTCAGCCGGCTATCACATCTATTCAGCTACAATACCGTACTCCCAGAAAACTGAGGAGCTGTAGCGCCCACCAAATTTTATTCGCCAGCCGCAACTTGGCCCATCCAGGTAATTTAATCTGCATACTTTCGTCGCCAATCATTGTGCAGTCTTCCTCGCGCCAAATCAACACTGCGGCGATTACCGCAAGCAAGAACCGTCGCTATGTCATCTTGCCACTGTCGGTACTCGGAGCCCTCGGTGCCGGGAGCAACGCATCAGAAAATTTTCCCGTGGGTAGTACCAGTAAGCTTTTGGTATCACTTCAGGATTTAGCCCCCGTACTGTACGGTACCTTCAAGCACCATGCTTAGCGGATTTTAGATAAGTACTCGTATTGTACGAAATCGCAAACTAATACAAATAGCGTAAAATATCCTACAATCCACTACCTCCACCAGACATCTAACCTCCGTATTTAGGAATAAACATCTTGAGAGGGAATCCCGCTTTCCCGACTCGGTATCCATCTGCCCGTCAAAGAGGCCAAGAGATCGGTGGTCTCAGGTTGAGAGGATACGAGTACTCGTACTGTACAGGCAAGTGATTTATTTTTCTAGTTAAGGAAGGAGACTTTCCAGACCTCGTCATTTTCTTAACCAGATCTCCTGTATGCAACACCGGTCAGAGATAGCTGGAGCTCGCTCAGCTCGCTGGATCCCATTAACCGGTATTTGTAATTTCTTTTTAACTTGTTCAGCCAAGCCTATTGTGGTTTAGCCCCATTTCTTATCTGGCAGTGGATTGTACTTGTAGGGGTAAACATGGTGGAAGACGGGGATCTCTCAATAGCAGCACTTTGCTCAAGATTGGCCATCGGCGAACCATTCCCCCAAGCATCAGCACTTGTTGTGTAAATCTACTCGTACCATACCCATAGAGCACACCGACCACCGGCATACGGCAGATAGCACAAAAAATAAAACCCCACTGCTGACTGCTTCTCTCTCTCCCCTTCATCTCTGGCGCGGTAGTTTACCGAAAAAAAGCAATGCCCTGAGACCCCAAGAAGGGAAAAGGAATGAGAAAGAAAAGAAAAGAAAAAAGTAGGTGGATGACGGGCGATGTTGATTTGTATGTGTCCCACGCCTTCTCATAATAATCATACGGGCAGTCGGCCAGAGAGTGCTGTGCTCAGGTAAATTATAGTAGAAAAGGGCCGAGAGAGAGAGATCAGCAAGATCATGTACAGTACGAATGCCCGAGTAGGGTATGGTTAGGGGAACAGGTTGTGTTGATGATGGAAAAATTCTTGTCTTGGCGGACACCGGAAACCCGGAGTACGATACTGTGCTGTACACTCGCAGCTGTGGGAATCTTAGTAGACTAGCTGCTAGGGTGCATTTCAAGAATGATATCTCGATGGGTACGGTAGTTCCCGTTCAATTTGTTCATTCATGAGCTTCTTAAAGGCGCAATCCCCAAAACCCTGGTTTCCCTCTCTTTTGGTCTCGGTTGGCCCTATACGATCCTAGTAAAATCCGCGGATTCGGGATCATGAACGATCACTTTGTGAAACTTCTCTGTTTAATGGCGTCCTGTAACACTCCCTTCTTTTTCTTTCTTTCTTTTGCCACTTGCTCCAGACCCTGCCGCGGCGATGATAATCGATCGGTTCAAATATTCCTTGTCCCGCCACCCAAATTTTTCCGCCCATTTCTAAATTTACCATACCCGAGTAGAACTAGCAAAGTAACACAAGCCCAATCAAGAGGGGACTCGCTGGCTCAACACAACCCCAATTCAACCCAACCCACTCGTCCTTTACTCAAGGCCCGGCAATCTATCTGCCCTTTAACTTTCCCCATTCCATTCCATTCCATCTTTCCCGACGCTACGGTAGGGCTCTGGATTGGTTCCAGAACCGGGAGGTAAACTTCATCATCTCTGAGAAGTAGAGTGGGTGGGTTGTGGAAATTTTCGTTTTCGAAGTGTGGGGGGGGGAGAAAAGAAAAGAAAAGAAAAGAAAGAAAAAAAAAGAATAGATTTTTTTTTTTTCCTTTCGAAAATCAATGATTCCGCCCACTGTTTCACAGAGCTTCCTCGAGTAACGTCGGGGACGTCCTGAGAGCGGGAGGGACTGAACCAGCCAAACAGGATGGGACCAAACAATAATAATGGAAACAATTATAAAGAGAGGTATCCTACAGTAGCTGCACGACGGGACAAACACCATCACGAGATTACCTGCCGAGGAGGTCAGGGCATTCAATGTTGATGAAAAAAAAAAAGTGCCGTGCCGTTCAATGCTTACTCGAGTACTGTACAGCACCGAACTGCAGATTGGAAAAGGAAAGGAAAGGAAAGGAAAGGAAAGGAAGGAAAATGTGGGTGCCGTGCCGTGTCGTGGTGGGTAAGCTACGATGCAAGAAGGTGAGATGTGTCGTCCGGGTGGATCATGTTCCCTCCCGGGGGTGGGGTGTGCGGGGATATAACGGGTACGATATTGTTGCGGCGGATCGGGGTGGGGGCCGGCGGGCCCGCTGCCGGGTTTCCAGTTTTGAAATGGGATGGTATGGTACGGTCGGGTTGCCGGTGGCCGATAAGTGGTGGGCACCATACCGGTATCATGTACGATATCGATTACACGGCGAGTTAAGGTACCGCTCGGGTACTCGGTGTGATTCTCCCCTTTGGTTTTGTGGTTCTTCCGCAATTCTGGCGCTATACTGGGCTAGCGTGGGAAATGTCCTTCATAGATTCTCTAACGGACTTCTCGGGGGTTGCAAAAAGTCCTAACTTCTCCTGTGGCCTTTTGCGCTCTCTTCTATCCCAAAACTGCTGATCCACGATTCCTCTTTGGTTCTAGCTTGCTCACTCAAAAAAAGGCTGTGAAATTCGCCACCAAACAAGGGATTGAAATGGAGTGGACGAAACAAAACATAAAAAACATGACCGGAAACACCCATCTGCTCCAGAAGCCCTGTAGGATGAAATGACAAAAAAGCTAAATAAAGGGGATCCAAGAGATAAAACAAAACAAGGCAGGAGAGTAAGAGAATAAAAGGAAGGGAGAAAAGAATAGGAATAAAAATAAAAATAAAAATAGGACATGATCACAGATCATCACTCGTCCTTCGCCCCCAGCATTCCTTCATATCTCATCTCAAACTTACCAATTCATCAGAAAAAGTCGTTACCATAACGCATAATAGAAACCCTAGGATTCATAAAAACATCCACATAACGCCCATGGCCCCCCCGCACCTGTTTGCACACAACGGCAATTCTATCAGCGAAAAAAACAACTTATTCCCTTCCCCCCAACTTCCTGTTTTGGTGATGGATCATGATCAACACGTACGCTCCAATCGTGAGTGCCGCGGGTACCTGCATCTCTGACTTTTTTTCAAGGATCCACCCTCCCACTGCTGATATGCCAAGCGAGATTAACGTCGCGTAGATTTTGACGGAGAGCGAGAGTGTTGGGGTGGGGGATGGTAACGGCTTGGGTAATTAGTCTTGTCTCTTTTGATCTATGCGGGGAGGTGGTGATGTGAGTTTAAAGAAGATACCTCTTTGGGTATTGGTTCGGGAGCTGTAGATTTCGGGTCTTCCACCATTGGCTCGCTTGGCTCTTCTGGTGGTGAGTCTTCATGAGACTGTGGCTGTGATTGTGGTGGTGGTGGTTGCGATTGTGAATGTGCTGCCTGCGGTGGGGGAGTAGGTACGACTGGAGAGTCTAGCTTTGGCGTCTTTCGTAAGGATATTAGATCTTCTCGGCTCTCGAGAAACCTGCCCTCGGGCCCAACTAAAGGTCTCTCGCTGTCCATCCATTTCCTGTATGCCATTATTTCGTCCTCTCGTGCTGCCTCTAGCGTGTCTGCGACGTCTGCAAAGTTTTTCAATGCCATGTCTGTGTGCGGTCAACTTAGTAGGTTCCACCGCAGGAGAGCGTGAGGAGACTCACGGTACTCCCTGAGTTTCCACGCGACAGCGCCCATGACCTGTATTCTCTTTGCACCACCACCACTTCCTACGCGCCGTGAACGCAGTCCAAGGCCAGCATTAGAAAGATATTCGGCGGTGTCTAATTCCGCAAGAATTGATTCTAGTTCTGAGATTTCGTCTTGCAAATGTAAAAGCACCAGATGGTTCAATGTTGAGAAGCGGCGGTAAAGCGCGAGTGACGGGTGGTTAGTGAGTGTTTCGGCAACGTATGGATAGCCTGTTCTTCGAGATGGGGGAGGAGAGCCACGCCGTGGTTGCTGCGAAGCTTGAGAAGCCTGAGGCTGTGGTATATCTGGAGGGGGTGCTGAGCTGGTCCATTAGTATGGGAATAGAAAACCGGAGAATAACCTTTGTACCCAGTTGTGGGGTCTTCCTCTGGAACTTTGTTCCTACCGGTGGCGTTCTCTTACCCTCTGATTCGTTCTCACCTGCTCTTCCCTTGCCTTTTCCCTTTCCCTTATCCTCGCTCCCTCCATCTTCGGTTTGATCGTCGTCCGATCCTGAATACCACTGACCATCTTCGGAATCGTCTTCACTACTAATCAAAATTTGTGGAATATCCTGGCGGCCTTGCTCATAGTACTCGCTATTTAGCCCTTTGGGGCCCATTCGTGTACCCTCAATTCTTACAGGCCCCGAAGCCCATGGACCATTGTAGGACCCCTCAAAATCTACTCTCTGTCGTTGGTAAGACATTCCCATGGATTGACGTGAAGGGAGCGTAGGAGGAAACGGGAGAGAAGGAGGAGGGGCAGGCGGAAAGCCGCTATTATAATAGCCATATTGCACGGGCATTCTATAAACTGGAGAGTGAGCTACATTAGCATTATAGGGTACAATGTGTGGTGAAGGCTGTCTAGTGCTTTTTGGTGTAGTGGGGTCCTCATGCTCCCCTGATCCCGTACTGGAATGTGAGATAGAGATTCCGGAGCCAGAGAATGCCCTTTGCCTTCTCTTCTTTCCCCGAGAGCTGGAAGACGCATCAGATCGGTTTCTGCGATGTGATTTCCCCGGCGGTGTCTTTGGCGGGGGAACCGGTGGTGATAGTTGCGATTTTTGGTCTGCGGTTGCATTGTCCTCTTCAAGGGAAGCCATCACTCGTTCGGTGCAGGGGCGGGAAGGGGCGAAAGCACACATAAGTATAACCTTATATGACCGACAGGCGCCACGGCTTTTTCGCTTAGCCTCTGCGCATGATTGAGATGTTAATTTCCGATGATATCGGATTTGTTAAGGTACCAGCTGAATTTGGGCATGCGGTCATCCAATAGGTTGCGGTCGCCGAGACTGGTTGTTGCTATTGAGAGCTGAAGCGAACCAGGATCGAGCTGAGAAGGCAACAGTAGTGAAGGTGTGGGGCTAGGGAAAGCTCAAGCAGTGAGAACAGAACTTATTAACCCTGGATGCTAGCGAAGGAATTTTGAAGAATATAGTCGATTATCCTCAACAGTCTGACGGGGCCCGATGGGATATATTGGTGCGTAAGGTTGTGGGTATCTTACTGTCACGTCATCCGAAGTCACTCGGATTAGCAAATCCTAGAACAAAAATAGGGGTCCGGTAGGCTGACGTGCGACGGATGTTATGGAAAGTTGGTATCGCAGCTGGAATGTCGATACTTCGCACAAGAGGAAGAGTCAGAAACTACACTATTCCTTGGTTCCAGGATGTAATATAAGAACAGGTGGTGTGCGTCTTGCCTCTTGTGTTATGGAAGTTCCCGGATCGTGTTAACTGGGGTTCATTTGCGATCATGATTGTCAAAAATCAACAGGTCGCAAGAGATAGATCGTGTGATTTCTTTGAGACAACGTATCACGGGTCTGCACTCTTGGGGCATAGATATTGATTGGGGGGGGGGGGGAACTGGTGGGGAAAGCGCTATAGGAGGATCTGGGCAAGATATTTCTATGAAAATCAGTTTATGACCACGGATTAACGCACGTCACTACAGCTGTTGAATGAACTGGGGGGACACTTTGTCCCTTATTCACGGCTATCGTGAGCCGTTGATACATTCGGTAGTTCGAAACCTAGCTGCGGTTATCGAAGCTAGTAATGGTAGGTCTATTTCCAAATAAAAAAGTAAAAAAGTGAATTAATTAGCTAGGACCAAATAGCAAGGCTCCCCAGCAGACTTGGTGTGCGCGGCATGGAGTTTTAATTTCGATTAATTTGGCTGAAGCCAGTGACCTGCTGAGGAGACACCCGCAAATAGTATTGACCACGGGAGTTCTAAACTGGCAATTGTATATGGGCTGCGGGGCCGTGTTAAGCTGTGGCGAAAACTTGTTGTTTTGCCACCTGGGAGATTTTCAAGCGCAAACTAGTAATACCCCATTCAGAGAGATAACTCCAGCTCGAACTTTCGGCGTTTAATTTGGGCGCTACGTACTGAACCAGAAGAAAGTATGAGGGAATGGAAACATTATAGAAGCATAACTATACTTATTGTTATTACTGTAAACAACTTTCTAGGCTTGAGAAAATATGCCGACGTGGCAGAAGGAATAGCCTAGGGCAATATATCAAAGAAGCAAAAAAGGCGACATACACGGGCTGGCTAGTATCTACAGGACTCGTTGAGTATTTGCCGAGTGTTGATAAGGGGTACTTGCATACACATTCCGTGGCCCCGCTTAGATTCGTAGGTGATAATGATCTCCTGGAAGAAACCTGATCTAGCCGGATTCCCACAGAAATTTCGCGGGGAGGAGTTTCCTCCAAGGCTATTATGATACATATCAAGAGGGTCAGTGTGTCTATTGAAGGCTATCATAGCCTGGAAGTGACCCATTCAGTCCTGGGGCATGAGCCCACTCATGGAAAATCCCTCATGCTCTAGAACCAAGAACCAATCTGGCATTTCTACACCCTTTTCTTTGACATTGCAAGTATAACGTCCCTATCTCGATCCTTGTAAAGGCTTCAAATGTTCATTTTGCCCTAGAAACCCTATTGGGACCAGGAATCACTTCCAATCACTCGCTGGAAAGACATGCACTTCGGTTACAACCTCAGACACCTTGTGCGCATGAATAAAGGACGATAGGAAATTTCTGTGATGTGCTGTGAACAATCTCCACGTTTCTGGGGAATATTCGAGGGCTTCTGGGGCTTCGCGGCCCACATTTTCAACCCCGAGACCAACATCTGTAATCTGTGAGCAAGGATATTCTGCAGTCTGGTTTATAATTGCCGAATATGGGACCAGGGAGATGAGCAAAAGGTAAAGAGGTGCAAAAGAAGAAATGGGGAATGTAGTGATACTTTGATTGATAGGTATCATATTATACATGACGCTCTTCTCTTGTATTAGTGGGTGAATGTAAATTGCGAAAAAACAAAACAAGGGGGTTCCGTTGTCCTAACGAAACTCCGTACCTACTGGTAGGCTACGTAGTGAGCAGAAAACTAGAGTGAGCAGAAAACTAGAAGTGGTAGTATAAACTATTGCCATCACTCAAAATAACTTTCCAATCCTACCGGCCAAGCTAAGATTTCCCAGACCAATGTTTTTCCCATAACAGGTGCTAAGTACCATACGGCATGTCACTTCGGATCTCCCTCTGGCTAGCTAGGAATATAATTTTCTTAACTTATGGTTGGTTCGGCCCCCCAAAGGCGAATGCCGACTGCCGGGTTAGGGGGAAATATCCATAAAAAATAACATAAATAGGAGCTCTCTCCAGGGAGCCTAATAGCTCCAGCCTTCTAATTTTGGCCTTTAAAGGTGACATTGAATACGTACTTTTTGTTTGGCGGCTGTTTCCCTTAGCAATTCCTAAGGACACAAATGCTATCACTTATTAATTCCCAATAACAACTCCGCCGGGTGTGGACTAATACTCGCAAGATAGAATCCCTAGAGGCACCCGTATGACTCGGAAAAGAAAGAAAAGAAAAACAAGCTGGCTGGCTGGCGATGCTTGCAAGCGCCTTGAAGTTGTGTAAGGTACGTGAACGATAAAAAAAAAAACACTCAGAAAAGCTACCACCTCCCTCCCCTCCCTACGCGGCAATCTCCGGATTTAGTTACAGAAGATCCTAAGAAAGATCAGCGATTTCCTAATATGGTATAAGCTCGGTCCTCTAGATGTGTTAGATCTAGTTAGTTAGTATTCGTGCTTCTGTTGCTTACCCCATAGAAAGTAATGCCGTATGATAGGATAGAGAACCTGAGTTAGGGATGCTTTCTGGTAGTTAGTACCGGATATATGGTGTTAATGTTGACATGTCGAATTGGACCTATGATGAACTGACGGGCAGATTTCCGCTGATGATCTGATGGTGGGCTTGGAGACATGCTATTGTCACGTGATTTAGGGACTTTCTAAGATCCTCTGTTGGCAATAGGGATTTCAAATATACGTATATTATAATAATATACCGCATATTGTACTTTACTTTTTATACCATACATACTTACTATACACACATGGACTAAAATAAGTAACCCTAAATCAATAACCTTAAAGAGTAAATCTTCTGATTGACTACCCCAACTAGGGGTTGGCATAGTGGCTTCTGTACTGGGATTTGATGGAGTTTTTGAAATTTTCACTTCACACCCCCAGAAAACTTAAGATATTATTTGGAAGGCTATAAGGAGAACTGTTTACTCAAAATTGGGTTGAATTTGTAACTAGATCTTTTGCAATAAACATTATCCTTCCCAACTTACAACATCTAGTAGTGATTTTATACAATTGTGGACTTTGTAGAAACAATTTTCTAGTATCAAATAATATACATATCTCATAAGATTATATGGTTAGAAAACAGTATTATACAGTATTATGTGGGGTTGTATAAATATGAGATCAATCCTGAGTTCGCGCCAGTAGTCCTCCGCATGTCCACCCCGCCAATCTCGTAGGATATCATATGGAAACCCTTGGGGAGAGTTATAAGTTAGCCATTGTGGTTGTGGATCTTCGAGAGTGGCCCCGTGCTAAAGATTATGTTTACCTATTGTACAAGACCCCTAGACTTTGCCCAACGGCTCGCACAACCAGGAACCAGAAGTACTGTACAATCACATTAATCCAAGACACCGGTCGTTTATAACAGCTTCAAAATACTGCTAATAATTAAGACAAAGAGTTTGTGTTACTTCATGACTTGTGCTTGGAGATGCAGGATGCACCCTTCTCAGACCAAACCACAAGAGAACGAATATTCTCCATCGGTTCTGGTGCCCACCTAGAGAAGAGTAGTATCTCTCAATCCATTCTATCAATGCCTACACCGGAAGACTACGGACACGCCATGGACTCTACGAAATGTTCCGTTGAAGAGAATCGATGATTTACCCCCGGTCGGTAATCACCGGTGGGGTTTGACTTAATTTCAACTGGTGCGGGTTTCCAAGAAGCCGGTTACTTACTTTTTTATTCCAGCTCCCAAACTGACTCCTAAGAATTATCTCATAACCCATGGCCGAGATCCTCAGATCCCATACTTTCCATAAGTAAACACGTGACGTTCTCCTAGGTTAGCATTGGCAACAAGGGTATCTACCGTCAACTACAGAGTACTGGGTTGATGGTCTATATGAGGGAGACCATTGACGAGGAGCCGTCCTCAGTGAATAGACCACCTGGAGACTCGCCCAGGAACTAGAGCAAGGAACTCAATAAAAGTTAGGTTAGGAGCAGGTTAATTGAGATTAATATAACAAAGGCCCGAAAACGGAGGTGAACTTGGTTATGTGAAATAGTTCCTTGGACTTCACCCTCAGCTTGGCGCTTTTCTAAACTTCAATTTTACACAATTGCATGCCAATTTAGCAAACAATTCTCCTATAATCTGTGGCCCGGTGAGGTATCTGACACAATTTTGGATTATTCTATCAATTTTTCCTTCCATAGCCCCAGGATGTGTTGGGGAGAAAGCGTGAAGTGGTACCAGTACTTGTATAGTTCGGGTTGTTGCATGCCATTCTTCTCACCATTTTTAGCGTCAACCTCATACTGTACGAGTACTCGGGTGCTTGTGGCCATTTCTAAAAATTACTCGTTGATGCCGGAATACTTGTACTACGCGCAAGACAGTCTGAGTTATCGGGTTAAACTTGGCACCAAGCACCAGCATACAAGTGCCATTCCGTGCAAGTGCACTTCAGGGCTCGAACAATGTTCGAATGTTATATGATGCCGAGCCATCACCAAAACTCTGGCGACTGGCAAGTTGCGTTGCAACCATTCTTGGTTTAGGGTCTTGAAAATCGTACCTCCCAGACCCCCATGACTAGAGGTTTTTGTATGATACCACCTCTCCCCGTGCCCAACACAGAGAGACTAGTAAGCAACCTTTGTTAATTCCTACGTATTCACAGATGCACAAATTCTAGACCATATCACACTTACCTTGGCTCCAGCCACACACCGGTAATTATATATACCTATGCTCATCATCACTGAAAAATGTTAAGTTCGTCCGAAACTGGTATCCTAACAAAAATCGCCGGTAGAAGTGCGTTTTACGCCCAAAGTAGACATGTTGACAAGATCATAGCACCACCTCTATTCCACTGATAAAGCCAAAATTTACTGCATACCCAATGGAATTTCTTGGGGTTTCTCTCCCAGGTTGCCATGAATGAATATCTTATTTTCTGGGATGTTCACCGACCAAGGAGCAAAAGTGACATTATGTCTTGGCGCTTTTTGTATGGGAAACTGTGGTTTTTGAATAACCTTAGCTGCCAAAACACCAATTTGTCTTTGCTAGACCTAAGATTTTACATATGAAAAGTTGGCATAGTTCTAAAACCTGTACTACCGGTAGCATTTTTTGTTACCAGCCTCCTGTGATACAGTCATCCACTCGAGTACCTAGACTACCGTACGTAGTCCACAATTGTCACCCTCCCAGCAGTCTAGAAGACAGGATAGTCCAGCCGCAACCATTCAGCGCTTATGTCAAGTTAGCTGTGTGTAACGTCTTCAACACAGCCCTCGCCCCCTTGCTCGGCCGGGGATGGGGCCGGGAACGGGGGTATCATCGCTTATGTCATGGAGAATATCTCTTGCACCAGCTGCTGCCTTTGTGGGCAAACATTAAAGCCAAAACAGCCTTCACCGCGTGCCTGTTTACACTGTGTGTGGCTTTCTCTTGTTATTGTGGAAAGAATCGATTCATAATGGTGGTCGAGGTAAAACCGTTCACCCCCTCGCTTGCCGTGTACGATGTCGGAGATGCGCATCGCCTATTTGATAACGGTGCTCTCTTAAGTCTATATCTTCAAACTACTCCATATCCTGAGGTAGGACCCCATGGCGAACCGAGGTTGCCTCTTAACGCTGCTAATGGGATCGCCAGAACGATCAAGGGGCCAGGCTATTCACGTATTCCATCCTCAAACCAGGGTTTCTAGTTAGTTTAACTAATCAGGTTCCTCTAGATACAATAAATATACCTCGAGTGATACACTATTAGCTCTTTCCCGATCGTTCGATTTCAACAGGTTTTCAAGCTTTCTTCGTGGATTGGCATGGGAGAATCATTTAACTCCCACGGCTAAGGTGGCCTCTCTACCCTGTCAATGCCACGACTGTAAACGAGGTTCAGGATGTGGTATGGCCGGTTCCACTCAGAGAGAGGGACCTTTGCTGATAGTTTTAGGTCAACACCTATTCACTTGTAGCGTCCCAATATTTCAAAGATCCAGTAGAGACGAACCCCCCGAACAACATAATGGAACCAAGGAGGTTAGGGAGGATGGAAATCTCCTGATGATACCAGGCATTCACCAGTGAGTAGCAAACTAGTCCCCAGGCAACCGCGTGCTTACGGTGATTAAAGAGGCCGACCGGAGGAGTTTATGTTATCTTCAGCTCATGCCCAAGTGTTTCTGTATCCTTTTGGAAGCTGGCAACACAGATACTCCCGCATTGAAGCCCTTGTCTGCGGGGATGGCGTTGCCTCGGGTCAACTACATTCCGTACCGGCCAACTATGTCCTTGACTTGCTGACCACTGCTTGTGCGGGGTGGGAGGACTTGATTGAGTGTTCCAGAAAGTTCCTCTCTCGGATGGTCTGAATCCCGGATCAACTCTGGTGTCCACGAAACAATTAACCTGAATATTCACTCCAGAAACACGAGATACTCGAGGAATCGACAGTGAATGACAGACAAATCATTCGACGGTTGGCACGAAACGCTCAACAATGGGAAAGACTGCGAAGCCTTCACAGGGACCACCTTCGAGGCCTGTCGGGGTTGGAAACCCTAAGTACTGAAGGACGATGGTTTGCCGGGAGCGATCATGAAGGCAGGACGGCTATTTTCTCAAACATTCTGGAGGCGGTCAAGAATCTAGAGGATGTTGGCGAGGGAATTGAGTACTTGATACGAGAAACAAACTCCCTAATTCAAACCGTAAGTGGAGAAATGTTCCTGGACCTTGTGTGGATTTCTAGTAACATCCGGTCAGACATCGAATTTGATTACTATCGAAGAGGGATATAGATCGAGGGATCAAGGCGAGAGCATCAGGCGCATCACTTGGGTTACTGTATGATTCCACCTTGATGAGTGCAACGTATGATAAGAACTCAAATAAACGGACCGGTGCTAGGCGGTCCGAAACTTTCTCCTCTGGAAAAAGGACGAAATACACACCAAAAACATGGTCTCTAGAGACTGGTAGAAAAGAAAAGTAACACTAGACCTACCGGGAGAGACGACTCCAACACCCTAGCACGTGGTCCGATTATTCGAGTTCTTATGGCAGTCTGGGAACCATGAATACTAATTATGTATTGGGTTGTGAAAGTTTATCTTTCTGCCACTTCTCTTTGTCGCGGTTTGTCAATGTTCCTCCGAGATACTCTTCTCCTCTAATACATTTTTCTCAGAGTCTGTTTGGCATGAATGTGGACATTCTGAAGGATAACCCTTCATGGCTATACTTCGTCTACCTATCGATACCCATGCTGCTCACGATATTACTCGCTACAGCAATCCTGAAACACTCGAGGAGGCTTGTAAAATGGATCCTCGATACGCACGGGTTATCAAAAAGGACTTTTGAAGTCCCAAACTCGGAATTACTTTCCGTCAAAATTGACAGGGATGAAAACTACCAAAGTCCCAATTTGATATGGGCAGCAAAGACAGGGCAAGAAGCCCTAGTTCGTTTACTATTGAATACAAACGTTGAAATTGATGCGAAGCAAGATGGGCTTACCGCTCTACATTGGGCGACACGATATGCGCATGGCCGCGTGGCAGCAATGATAGCATCACGGGCAGAGTGCGTCAACACGATCGACGAGCTTGGATGCACCCCTCTTCACTGGGTTGCTCGTAATGGCCTAACAGACCTCACCACAGTTCTCCTCGAGAAAGGAGCCGATCATAACGCCTTAGATAACGAGGGGATGAATCCGTTAGAGTGGGCAACACTGAACGAAAATTTGGATATCTACACTATTATTGCAAAACTGGATGAGGAGGATGCGCCTGCAGAAACCGAATTGCACTCCGCAATAGAGTCGGGATCGCTCCGCGAGGTTCTGCGACTGCTGAACTTCGGGGTTTCCCTTACCGTAAAGGACGACAAGAGCAGAACACCCCTCCACCTCGCAATAGGACTTAAGAACCGTCCAATTGTTGAAGCTCTACTTCGGAAACATGCAGATGTGGAAGTAGTAGATCCCGATGGCCATACGGCATTACATTTGGCAGTCATGAATAATGATATCGATCTAGTTGGCGTTTTGACATCCTCAACGGCAAATGTTGAAGCAGAAGACACCCTTATGAGGCGTCCGATGCACCTAGCAGCACAAAACGGCTCAGAATCCATTGCCAACGCCCTAATGCGGTGTGGCGCAATACCTCACTCGGTTGATAGTGAAGGCAACTTACCGCTCCATCTTGCAGCCGGGAACGGCCACTACAAAGTGGTGAAGCAGTTGGTAGATAAGGTGCCCACCGCATCGCTATCAAGCGTAATAAACACCAGAAATGCCTTCCAACTAACACCACTTCACCTCGCTGCAAATCAGAACATCGAAACGGTGACTGAACTACTAAAAGCTGGAGCAAACGTCAACACTGCCTCCGGTCCCGAAAATGCCACACCAGCCATCCTCGCGGTGGAATCCGGAAGAGGCGACATCCTAGAAGTCCTGCTACATTACATGCCAACCCTAACAGACACCCTCCTATCCGAGCTCTTAAAAATCGGCCTCGATCATGGCCACGCGGGGGTGGTCAGCGTCCTACATGACCACGGCGCGCGTATTGAGCAGACAACTTCGGGCAGTAACACTATCTGGCAAGCCTTCAAATCCGGTAACCTCGAACTCTCAGAGATCTTCCTGACAAACGGTTTCGACGTGGACACCATCGGGCCCCTCGGCATGACAGCACTACACTTTGCCGCCGGAAGCGGCAGCCCGTCAATGGTGCACCAACTCCTCCGCCACGGAGCGGACATTTCCGCAGCCGATGAGTGGGGTTGGACCCCGCTGCATACTGCCTCCTCTGTTGGCCACGATCAGGTCGTTGCCCTGCTGTTGAAACATGGCGCGGACAGGGATGCTAAGGATGTGTACGAGTGGTTGCCCGTTCATCTTGCGGCGGCGGCCACGCACGATGCGGTCGTCAGAGTTTTGACTAACGGGGTGATGGGGAGTCGGGATATTACGGATTATCCGAGGGAGGAGAAGGTTGCTACTGTTCCGCTGGCGCCGGAGGGCGGCGAGTCGGAAGGGTTTGTGATTCGTGAGTTGATGAGTCTGTAGTCCGTCGTGTGTGGGTTCTAGTATTTTGGGGGTTGTTGGGGGGCGTATATTTAGGTGGCGCAAGGGATAGCGATATGGTGCATTGTTTCACTGTGTACATCAGTTTAGATAGCTCATGGACCCGGCTATGGGTTCTTTCCCGGAAGAAATTGTTGAAGCATCCTTCCATATATATGGCATGGCCGACTTCTTGCATCAGCTAGTGATGCGGCTGGTAACGTAGTGCAAACCAAGGAAGTCGGTATCATACCATAGCTACCGTAGTTCTTCAGTGCATAAACAGCGGGTATGCCCCCCCTAGTCCTCACAAATCAAGTCGGTCGTTTGAAAAAGAAAGAATGAAAGCGAGTGATCTTTGGTGATTTAATGTATCCGTGACAGGGTTCCCCAACTACTGCACACAAGCGTATGATACTAGCGGAAGATCCACCTCCTTACACCACTACTCCTTACCATGTTAAGTTATAGTACTACAGGATACCTGTCAGATTTTGAGAAAGAGCAAGGAAATGTTCGCAAAAGCCCAAAACTGTCTTATCACCATGTTGGAAATTTTTAAATCATCCTTGCACAATTTTCAAACTTGAACAGTTTTAGCCCAAACTTGAATATCAAAACAAATTCTTCTCACCCGAGCCATATGCATTTAGTTTTATCAGTACCTTTTCAAAATGCTAAAAAAAGACATACTACCAGACCCCGGAAAAATTGCACAATAATATTACCTCTCAAGTAACTTACTAGTCAGGACAGTAAAATATTCCGCAGCCTCTAGAAATATCAAAAAAAAAAAAAACCCAGGTGGAGAACAACAAAAAGTAAAATTATTCTGAAAAATAAGTAATCTGTAAAGGAATTGGTCTATATAGTAGGGTAGAAGGTGAATCAATGATTATTTGGGCTTGTATCTGGAAAAGAAATAAGGATTATCCGATTTCCATCTTTGAGAGAAGTATAAATAGATTGATATAATTATTATATTAATATTTTCGAGAATGGTTTGATAAAGACTTTGTAAGAGATAGAGAATACCATTGAAAATACTATTTTTCAGCAGGATAGTGCAAAAATGCATACTGCAGTAGATACTATAGCTTGGTCAGTGGAAAACAACCTACAGGTTATAAAATGGCCCCTAAATTTCTCTAGTATTATTTCTATCTATCAAGAACTATCAGAAGGTTCTTAAGGAAAGGCTATATAAGAGATTTTCTAGCATTCACAAGTCTAAAGGTAATCCAGATACTGTTAGGAGATACTCAGCAGAAAGCTTTGATGAGGTTTGAGTTAAGGATATCAAGGAGGAATTTCTTGAAAAAGTTATGGGAGTCTATGCCTAAGAGAGTAGCTACAGTTTTGAATGCCAAAGAATGGTGTGCCGAATACTAGTTTTTGAATTTTAGTGTATCTTCATTATTTATATTTTCCTATCTCTAAAGTTCCAATTAATCCGAGCTATTAGTTGCGATGGGTTGTTAAACATCAATTGTGTATGCACCCGTTGTTGCATTAGCCAAAACTTCTGACTCCGTCGTACTTTACATTATTCCTGTGCGAGGGGGTCAGATTTCCAACACCGAGCAGAGCCCAAAAGCAAATTACCCGAGGATCGACATAATTTTGACCCCCCCCCCTGCACGGTTTTGGACCCCCCGGTCGGATTCGTGCTTTAGTGTATTGTGCGTTTAGAAGTGTGTTAGGTAGTGTTTAGTGCAAAGCGAGGGCTGTCGAGGGAAAGCCCAGAAGACAACGAACTGAGGAGGCCGGAGGACGGATTGTGCAAGAAAGTATGGGTATTCTGAAGAAAACGAGAGCGGGAGCGGTTGATGGAAGGACCGGTAATTGCCAGTAATGGGTACCCTCAACGTCCGGTTGATAGGGACCCATTCGGAGGATCGGCGTTGAACCGATGCCGCACTATGGGAGCATGTCGTGGACGGATCTGGGAGCCGTCGTATGCTAAGGGGGTCTGAAGATACGAGGTTGGAGAATTACCTTTCGCTTTCTCGCTTACCCTCCCGAGTTGGATACAATTAAGGCCGGCCTCGCTATGGCTGCCTGCGCACACGTAGACAATATCTATGACCTCTGGAGAGTTTGGAGTTACTGTCTGGAAGCAGCAAACGGGCCCATGATCATGTCGTCTATGCTGCCACCCGCACAGGGGAATCAGCCTTGTGGGCAGCAATGGAGGAAAGCATCCCTATCAATTCCATTCCTCCCTTGTTGTGTTTCCACAAAACCGGATTAGGCCCAATGTTAAATGCTTCTAGATCTCCGCCCCGCCCCGACGATGCTAGAACCGGGTAGTCGGAGATAACGTTGTAGAAGGTCTGTACGGCAGTTCCCTCACATTGTGGGACTCGATCCTAGTTAGAGCGATCGAACTGCACGGAGATAGCTCTTGACCACTCTTATTTGGTGTATTCCGCAGACCCGGGAGGTTGGGAAGTATGATAAGTAGGATATGGTGAAGTTGTAGTATTCCCGGTAAGGAGGAGGTCGTATGTACGCATGGCACGGTGGATATCCCATTTCCACCCACTCTCCGTGCGCCTCGGAGAACCCCACCAAAAACTCCAAAAACCATCATTTCCCAAGGGACCAATCACAACATGACACCTTAAAAAGAACCTAACCAATCAGAAATCGAGTGACACACTATGAATGTCACCGGCCAAACTCTCCGCCGCGCAAGCTCCTATGGTACAATACCGGTAGTATGATAGGATAGCGGGGCTCTAGATACGGAAAGGGGAGCGGGTTGAGGGTTTGAGGCGCAATGCGATACCGGTACGAGTAGGTGTGGTGGTGTGGTACAAAAGTATACTGAGTCAGAATAAGGGTTGCCTTGAGCATTGAATCATGTCATGCATCCGCTCTAGAGCACAGTACGAGTAAAGTACCGGCACTGTGCCCTACGAACAGTGTTGGCAAGGGAAGGGGTTCAGGAAATGCGGAAAAAACATGCCGTGATAACTGAATCGAGGCCACACGATTGGCAAAGAAAAGCCTAGTTTGGAGTACAGGTATGTCCCTCCGTCGACCCCAACACTGCCGCTCACATACCGGTACCTTCATCTTCGCTGTCATCCTCGAAAAGCTCGGAGGGTGAAGAGGGGAACTCCTACTCAGAAACCACCCTCCCTTGATCCGGCCAAGGCCTTCGTCGCAACGTTGCCTATGGACCTCACCTGGATAGCGCTGCGTTGTCAGTGCGGGGGGCGGGTTGACGCGCAATGTGAACAATTTGGCGAATCGGGGTGGCTTTTTTGGCTACCGTACTCGAGCATGGTACGGGTGGTGGTGTTGTACCCGTGCTTTGTGTGGGACCGGTGGGATATCTAGACGAGCAAATTTTACGAGCAGTAGAAGTATAAATACTATCAGTACAGCACAACACTGCGCAGAGGGATGGTGCTTTGCCTATAAGTACTGTACCGGTATTTAATAGTGTGCGATTCGTCTCTCTCGCGTCCATTTCTAAAGTGTGTGAAAGGAAAACCGGGGGGGGGGTTGAGTAACTTGAAAATTTCATAGCAATACCGGTACCCCCGTACCGGTGATTGGTGGCGAGCAAGAAACAATCGGACCTCCAGTTGAATAAATTTGGCCAATCTCGGGCCCTCCACATGGAATACCGGTACTGGTACAGTACTGTACTTGAACAAGCCATCAATGTCTCTCTCCACGCCGGCAAAAGACAACCTTCACCCGTACCGGGAGAACAGTGCTTTAGCCTCCAAGCGGGGAAACGAGGCCAGGCGAAACCATGGAAATTCTGAATATTTCCTTCAAAATAAACTGGATATCGGCATACCCGAGTATTCGTTGATATTTTGTTGTCAAGGACCTTGGAGACACCTGACACGTTAGGTGGAGGAGGTGTGATTTGGGTGAAGAACAGAGTTCTCGTGGTGCCAAACAAGCAATATCGGCATCGTAATCTCAACACATCCCGTCGGCAAACGGGATGCTCAACCAAGCGTTTTCCTACAGTAGAAAAGAGTTTTTACCGACCGATTTCAAGTTAGCATCGGCCAAGTTACAGCATCCGTACTCGTAGTACAGTAGGTGTGCGGTAACCATTAAAAATGAGTATTATCATACTGGTATACTATGATACCTGTAAGGTGTGGCATTGGAGGGGATGACCCCACCAACTACCAGTCTCATTGCAGCAACCCTTTGCCCGAATCCCTCCAAGCATCGAGATGGACACGAGGTGTGTGTGAGTGAACAGAACATTTCCACGGGAAATTGTGGCACCGATACGAACATGATTGTCTCATGCTCCACATTACTCTGATGGTATGGAATGTACAATGTACTGTGACAAATCCACCCGAGTATCATAGTATTGGTGTGAATCCCTTCTGTGGCAACGCCGCGCGTTCGCATCGCTTACCGGTACCGTACCCCAAGACAAATTCTACCTACAACGGCTGACGAAAGCTGGTTTGTTGCTTGTCACTGCCACTTGCTGCCTTCTCTCTCCCTTCCTCCCTTTCTCTCTCCCCTCTCTTCCTCCAAACACCTCACTTTTCCAACCTCCCCCCCTATCTACCCCACGCTTTATCCATCATAACTCATCCCCGCTTTTCTCTTTTCCGACTACTCGTATCTCACCTTACCACGCACCGTTTAAAAGTACCATAAGAGATCAGCACCATATCTACCTTGTTGAATATTCCTTCCCATCAATCGTAGGGCTCTTACAGAGCTCCAACCGCCCGGTACTGAGAATTCATACATCCTCCCACACTCATCACCATCGTCGCTGCCATAAGCTGACACCGCCCTACTCTACTTGCCATCTTAACCGAAGCACTTCTCCACTTTATCGTGCCGTTTGTTAAACTTCCTACTTTTCACCCACTGTTACCGAGGATTCGCGAGCTCGACAAATTTATAGTTGAACTGGGCCGATTTGCTCGTTATATCCCACAAAAAATATTATGCTTCCCCCCTTCGAAATTCGTGGCCTGCGCTGGCCAGCCGAGGATCCTGAGAGTACTGCACGCGAGGGCTATCTTCACGATGCGTGGCCAGAGATTAGACTTGAGAGTCATGAAGAGTATGACAGTCTTATTCGCGAACATCCTAAAACTACTTTAAGTTATCTGGACGAGGATGATGGCGAAATCATTACCGTGAGCCGAGCCCCCTTTGTCCCCCTCACCGCAAATTTGGACTCTTTGTTTACTGCTTGGTTTGGGTGTTAACCCGTGTGTCTTTTTAGGTCGGCTCTGCGGAGGAACTTTACACTCGTGTCGAGGATGTGTTTCCCACGCAAGGCTCGGCTATTTTTGACTTACTCTTGCCTCGAACCGACCCGGATTATCAAGCTGCCCTCGATATTTGGCAGAGGAGATTTGTGGATGTTAGCCATGCCAAGGCGAAAGCAAAAGGGAAGGCTCTCGCCGGGCTGAGCGAATCGGAACCGAGTACGGCGAAGAGTGGTTTGCTTGTCGATATCGGTGACAATGATACCTCTTATTTTAGTCATAGCGAAACTGGTACCGATGTCTATACCCCTCAATCACCTCTCTTGACGGCATTTAGCAATGAACTTGAGAGGATCATGCAAGAGGCTGCCAGGCCAGGGGAAGGCTCTCCTCTGCGCGCGCCGAGCCCACCACCTAGCCCGCCCGTTCCGTCAATCCAGCCTGCGAACCGGAATGGGGAGATGCTTGCTCAAAGTCTTCGTGAAATAGTTCGGGATATCGGAAGGGTTGCTCTTGAGCTTCGCGGAGATGTCCCGCCGCAAGCTAGGCCGACGATTGGTGCCTTTAATAATGCGCTCACTACTGCGCTCGGGGCCTTCACTTCCCAGCTTCAAAGTGTGGCACTTGATGCGGCTAATGCGGCTAAAAATGCGGCTCAGGTCACGAGGGATATGGATACTTCGGAGCTGGAGGCTCATGGTCGTAAGGTGAGGGAGCTGGCAGAGACCATTGGCCATATGGCAGTTCAGGGTGCTGGTGTTGCGAGAGAGGAAGTTGAAAAAGCGCTTGGGAGTGGTTCCGCCGAGAGTCTTGGTGATCCCGTGGAGGCTGACACACAGACCTCCACGCGGGTTATGGAGCAGTCGAGGGCAGGAAGTTATAGGGCTACCGTGGAGACTGACGATGAGGAGGAGAGGGAGGAGGAGGAGGACGATGCTAGTAGGAGGGATAGAAAGGGCGAGCGGAGGGCGAGGGCGAAGTCTGTTTGGGAGATGCATGACAACCTTGAGGGAACTGGAATCATTCCGGTGGCGGGAGAGGTTCCATCTTCCAACGATGCAAATAGGATTCCTAGCCCTGCCCCCCCGCTTTCTATGCCCCATGAGCCTGTTTCTCTGGGTGAACTGGATAATCAATCATGTTCCAGTGCCCCTGCTATGCCTCCGCTTGAGCCCCCTGCTGAAGGGCCACCTTCCTACTTCCCCCATGCTGGATACCCCATGCAATCCGAGGATGTTGGCGTGTTTCATCCTTTGGAACCTGCCAATTTTGGGTATAATCACCAACATCCATCTCGTCATCCCCGTTCCCATTCATCTCGTTTCCCACCCCATTTTTCCCCCGATTGCTTTGGTCAGGGACTACGGATGCCAGCGCCGCCGCTACCCCCGCCGCCACCTCCCCGCATCCCCCACAGCCCAGCCCCTATATCCCCGCCCTCCCCCCCATTCCCGCGCCACCAAATCCCCCCGTACCCGCGCCGGCACAATTCGTCCCATTGGGGATCCCCGAGTCGTGGATGGGTCCCGGAAGAGGCAAGATCCCGTCGTTCCGGGATGTCACCACCGGAATGGCCTTTGAGGAGAGAGGATTCCGATGTTTCGATGAGAGATGTTGGCTCCCACGAGGAGGAGTACACTCCCAGCTCGGAAGGTCCCAGAGATCGGCGTGTGGGGCGAGATGATAGGAACAGGGATCCGGAGCCAGCCCCTCGACCGATTCGTCGTTCCAGTACAATGAGGGATGGCGCTAGGAGAGGAGGGCAACCAAGAGATGGTTGGGCAATCACCCAACCACCAAATCGTGCTCCTTCATTTGGGGGCTCGGGCAGACCAAACCCGATCGCATCTATGCCCCCTACCCCGGGCCACCCTAGGCTTCGACAATTTCCATCTCTAGCCAACTTTCGATCCCCCATACCACCACGTCTTTCCCGTGATTTGAACCATAGAGCCTCGGTTTCCAACTTTCGCTCCGAGGATCTGGACGCGCTAGTGAATCCGTTTTTGACCCCTCCAAGGCAGCCTTCCCCATCTAAGACTGTTCCTCCAGCCCCTGAACCGCCAGCTTCCGCAGTGTCTATTCCAGGCGAGTGGCCTCATGCAACCGTCGTGATTCCACCACCCCCACCTCCGGCTCCAATGAGCGCCTTTAGGGAATCTCCCACCGCTTCCCCGGTCGTCGAGCGCGGCGTTGGTCCAATCGCCCCCGCAGAGCCAGCCAGGAGACAACAGACTAGACCTAGAGAGCCTAACGAGCACCACTCCCCAAGCACAAATCCTTTCCTTGAGCGCAGGCGAATGCGCGAGAATAGACTTGGCCTAGACGCTAGAAACTGGGGTGGACAGTCGCGCAATAGAAGAACTATCATCCCTCCTATCCCGGACCAGGAAGGAGACAAGATTGATAAGTGCGTTGCTGCGTTGATTGAGATGGGATATAGCGATGATGGAGGCGAGAGCGCAATTGAGAGGTTGAGAGTTTACGCACAGATTGTAGAGGGGAATGTGGAGAATGCGGTAGAGATGTTGGAGGAGGAGAGGGAGGCGTGGCAGAGGAGGCAGTAGTAAATTTCATTCATTTGTACCTGTGGAAGGCGGTGGAAAGTGGATTGGTATCTTTTTCTGTTGGGTGGTTGGCTATGGATGGATTGCTCTTTCCAACCGTCTGGCTTATGCTTTCCTTCTCTTTTTTGTTTTTCTTTTCCGCATCGCTACGGTATTTGCTCTTGGTTGGTCGGGTACACGTGCGTTGCCGTGGTTTATATTACTCTTCTCTTATCCTCCTCTCTTCTCCTTTCAAGATAACGGATCAGATCAGATGTTTTATGGTTGCTTTTATCCAGTTGCTACGTGGGTTGGTTGATTAGTTATTTTAAGAATTTAAGTAACTCGATCCGTTTTTATCAAATTTATGGCGGAAGTCTTTTTTATTGTGCGTTTACGGAATCTCGTGGTTGGTATTCCAACCTACGGTACGATCTCCCGGGGGTTGTATGCATCTGTCATGTTATATGTAAAATAGGCTTTGCTGCCCAAATGGAAATTGAAGGGTTCCCTCTTGCACACGACGGGGGAGTAGGCTATAGCAGCGGGGTCTCAGTTGGATGTTGCGTGCTCGGAGAAGGGCTTAAGAGGTCAAGTGGGCAACGCGCTTGGGTGGTTGAGATGCTAGCCTAGTCTGACAACCACGCACCTAGAGGTATATAGCCTCATGGTTTATCACTTGTAAATGCAAAGTGAGGAGAAGTGGGGTATACTGTGATTGTAGGCAATGAACAACTCCACATCACCAACGATCCTCCCTAAGCGAAGCAAAAAGAATGTCAGATTTCCTTATTCCAGTCCCATATCAACATGAACAATGGATTCAAGACCTGTATCATATTAAAAAGGATAACCTTATTCTTACCAACCAGCAGTATTTGATTTATTGGCCGTTGGTGGATGGGTTTTGGACGCATACAAGCTGTGAGAAGCACAAGCACAAACGGTCAATTACACGGTACAATTCTTGTCGGATTAGTAAAACACAAGAGTCCTCGAAAGCCAATCCTTTTCCTGAAGAAAACTTCTCTGGCAAAGCAAGAAATACTACCTACTACGAACCAGGAAAGTGTCCAATGAAGATTAAAGTTACAGAATCAATAGCATCAGAGATTACTAAAACCTTCTGGATAGAACAGATCAAGGGAAAGGAGAAAAATGGCGGAGAACATAATCATAGTATGGAGGAATCCTGGGTGCGCAAACGGTCATCTTTTTTAGCTGAAATTATTCGGAATGAACTTGCTCGAGGATATACTCCTGCTCAAGTCAGAGATCGCTTAAAAGGAACTGGTCGAGCAGGAGGATCTGAACGGCTAGAAAGTATTGGTGGTGCATTTATTGATCGGTTAGCTAAACCTCTCCTCTTATTAAAATTCTTTCTTTTCTCTTAGTATTTTCTTAATTCTCTCTAGTTCATAAAATAGATTTTAGATAATAGAATTTTCATATTAATTAAAAGTTACAATAGAAAAGATTAGCAAACATCGGTCAAGAATTCAGAACAGGCTCTTTGGGTGTTCGGAAATTAGCTATTGGGACAACCCCTATCGAGGACTGACAACAGGTAACAGAGTTTCTTATTAAAAAGGGACACTTTTGTAAAACGATTACTGCACAAGGGAAGGCAGAAGAACAAACAAGGGGACTCGTATTTGCCTATCCAGATTGATTACAGACCTTGATAAACCGTGGACTTTTAACAATCTTCGACTCCACCCATAAATTTAACGTTCATGATTATAATTTATTTACATTCATGGCCCGGAATGAGGCAGCAATATGGGTACCAGGAGCAAATTGCATAGTTGAGAAAGAGAACTCGGATATCCTGGCAACAGCATTATGGAAAATATATGAGTGGTCCAGATTTCAATGGAAAATGGAATATCCCTTAACTGATAATAGTGCAATAGAGAAAGCTGCTGTCAGGAAGGCTTTTGAAAAAGAAGGACATGTTAAACAACATCTTCTATGCACATTGCACTCAGAAAGGACACTATGTCGACGATTTCGGAGCCAAGAAACCCAAGTTGCCTATGAGCATATGCGACACGCTATAAGAGTATTAAGCGAAACAGACTGTATTATTTTGTGTAATTTAGTGATTACAGCAGATTCAACTGAGTCTGAAAAGCGGTATATACAACAAGAATGGTTGGAGACAAGACAGAGCTGGGCCATATTTGCGAGACAACATAATCAACTACTCCTTCAGGCTACCTCTTCGAATGCCTGTGAAGCATGACATGCACGGTTAAAACTTGGATCTGGCCTAAGAAAAGGTGATAGTACTACTCATGGAATCTATGGATGTGTGCGCACTGTTCATGACTGTGCACATGATGATAATGAGATATTAGCTGCTCAGATGGATGGACGGACACGCCATACAACCTTGACAAAAACCTATCCTTCACTTAAGCAATTTCCTTTTGCAGTACAGAAAACGATTGCATTAGAAGAAAGAAACATTGCAATTCGGTTAGAACAAGATATGCCATTACCTGTCCATGAATGCAGCAATGGTTTATTTATTTTTCATTGTCTCTTTTCTAGACGTTATCAATTTCCCTGCCAGCATCTATTTCATATGGATCAAGCAGAACCACGAGCGAGAGACAGTTTAGGTCATGAGATCCTTGAGAGTGGTACTTACTCCAGAGATGTGGAGGATCGATGAAGAAAGGCTGAACGGTGGTGGCTTTGAAATGTACGAAAGGCAGCCTGGTGAGGGAATTCTAATATCAACAACAATTATCCGTCCTTCTGACAATAAAACCCTTTGTGTACTACGTTTTGGTGAGATGAATGAGCGAATAAGATCTACCTTTTATCAGTTAGAAGAACAAGATCTGGAAAATTCATCTCAATTTGTTGATACTATCAAGAATTTAATTACAACAATCATCTCCATTCCCTTAACTGCATATCCTCTTGCCAACCCACCAACTCTCATGTTTCCCTTTCCCCAGATCCTGCTCCAATCTACTTTCCTATAGCATAATCTCACTCTTTTACTGATAATTTTACTGATAACGGACCTCTCAACTATTGGCAACTGGGTTCTGACCAGTATATCCTTTTCTGCTTCTGCACCAACTGGTTAGTAAAGATTTTACTAAATAAATTATATTACCTTTAACAAACTAATATTTTAATAGAAATGACAATCATAGTTCTTGACATAACTTTACAGAATTCAACTATTAATGAGTATCAAACTGAGAAGCCATCTTCCCAAAAGTGACACTGAGCACTTTCCATTTGTGAATATCCTAGTACACACAATATTAGCTGATTGTACCTGTTTTCTTTCTCTCTTTTTTTTTTTTAATAGTAATTCTGATGGAATGCTTGCTATAGGGGTATTTTTAGCAGCATAGTTGATGGCTGAAGGGGTACAGTCCATAAAACTAGCGAGAGAGTTACCAGTACCAGAAACTCAGATCCAACAAGTGCAACTTGCGGACAGGCAGGCTAGTAGAACAGGACAGGTCAAGGACTAGGCTGAATTAGTTGAGACTAAAGACTTAAAATAGGATATTGTTACTGATGTGACAGGAGTTCGCACAAGACTCAATTATGAGTCATGGGTTTTGTGCATATGACTTGTTTATGTTATGATTTGTTATATTTCGCACAAGACTCGATTATGAGTTATGGGTTTTGTGTATATGACTTATTTATATTATGATTTGTTATATTTGGCAAATGAGTTGATTATGAGTCATGGGCTTTACTCATATGACTCACTTGAGTCATATGACCTGTTACAAGGATTTCACTTAACTCATAGTTATGAGTTATTAGAGTCAGAGTTGACAAGGAGAGCACTATATAAGGAGGCCAGTACGGTTGAGGAGGATAGGCTCTTCATACTTTATTATAAGTAATTTTCTTACTTATTACTTTATATAAATAAAACATCTTTATGCTCTTTATCCTTATATTGCTCACAAGTCTAAGGGTAATATCTCTATATAATAAAATGATAGGCGTTCCCTAAGCGAGTATTAGTAACATAGGCCCAAGGGCTTAAGAACTATCAAAGGAAAAAGATATATCTATAACTAGATATATATATAAGGAAAGGTATCGTTACCTATCACTATATATTAACATGTACATAGAAACATTACAGATATCTGAGAAGAGTTACTGAGGATAGGCCGAAGAGGAATATCTGTATTACAAAATTGTTAGTAGGAAACTGGTTTGATAGAAAGTATATTGTTTGCCTTGAATTGGGTGGTAGAAAAAATAAGGTGAAGAAATAAAAGGGAGCAAGAGATTTTGATGTTATAGGAGAGAGTAAAAGTGAGCAAAATAATGATTATACTAGATCCTTTATCATCTCTCCTGATTTCTTTTACTCTGCATGGGCACCAAGTGGTAATATGTGACTCTGCTACTATAGCCTACTTCCACAATGGGGCGATTGGGATATACTCGGGGGAAACTTATTCTGGCGGTAAAGTCACAATTCAAAAAAGTATAATATTGTTTGTTAACAAAAATAACTAACCACTCAAGGTGCATGGCAACCATCACCCATCACTCTTGCCCATTTTCAACCCCACCAAAAGGAATTACATCAACTCAATCAAAATCCAATCACATTATCTGATTCGTTTTCCTTTAAATACTATGCCTTATATTCTTTGCAGTTATCCAAAAAAGCCTATTCTAACCCATCACCTCTTTAAGTTTAGTAGTTGGAGAATTCTTAGGTTATATAAGCCTTAGATAGGATATTAGCAGATTTCTGACTACCTCAACATCCCCCTCACAACTGTTAAAAATACAATCTCAAGGAAAGACTTGGAGGACAAGGAGAGGAAAGGTAGAGGAAGATATTTTAAAACTATGAAGTTACAGGATGATACTATAGTGGAGGAAGCTTTTGAAAATCACAATACTACAGTTCTTAGTCAGAAGTATTCATGAAGTACTTACTAAGTAATCTCATCAAAATACTTTCTGGAGTAGTCTACAAGTTGAGTGCGATGACCAGCTACAACTACAATAAAAACTTGAATAATTGGACAATAAATTTCAGTGTATCATGGAACTCCTCTCAGTATTATTTAAAAAGATTTTCTGATTCCGTACTAATTTATAGTACAAGATCGAAATTTTTTATCGAAATGCTCTTTTTATTAAGTATGTCTATTTTCAATACTATTTGTAACAGGATAATGATTTTCAGAATTTACTAGAATTTGAAAGAGAATCAAGAATTTTGTAGATAATAGAGAGAGCATTAGAGAATATTTAGATATTTGTTAGGAATACAGGGATCCGATACCTAGGAATCACCCTAAGTAGGGTAGCTCTACTCGAAATCAGAATCCCTGATCTCCAACACCCACCTCTGGCCCCCTTATAGGGCCCGCATATCATTAGATATATTAATCTCAGTTGCGTCCTGTGACTATAATACCACAAAATTAAAGGTGTAAGAATAATGCCATATATGTCGCCGCTGTCTACTTGATCAGATCCTGTTCACAAGATATATAAGAGGGGACCTTTGGTCAGGTTTGAGAAGTAGAACAGAGTATATTCGTCAACTACTCTGAGAGTCAATAGGCTTCAAAAATGAAACATCTTTGGTATGGGCCATAAGTAACAGGATATTTTTGTATAAAGAGATGGTCTCTCATTGAGATCCTTTATCATTCAATACTAATACATTCACATCCACTCTACAATAATCAGAAGAGTCTAGAACTCTGAGAGATACTATCATAGAAGTCAATGGACTTGATGGAGTGTTACAACTAGGTTTTGGAATACATTGTAGCTGTGGGGATGACTTCCAATACTACAATAGCAATTGAAACCCTGTTACCCAGAGCAACCAATAGTTACTGACCGAGGAATTATTTGTCAATTCGGTGGAATAGCTTCCTGCAAATTAGTAGGAAGTTCTTTGGAAGCTATCTATTAGTTGGGTAAAGAGTTTTGAAGGTTTGACGTCAGGTGATCAAGAAAGATTATCATTATGACAACCTTCGCAGATACAGTCCACAGATGAAACTGATTATTTCATCAATGATGAAGACAATTAAGGCCAACTTAGTTTGACTTGAGAACTAGGCCATAAGTCTAAAGACTTCAATGATTAGATAATTACAAATTGGGAACAGTATGGCTCCCAGTTAGTTATATCATAATTGTCGCAGAGAGTATGGTGATTTTCAAGGTCTTCTGGTATTCACACCTTTTAAGAATACCTGATGTTGTGAATTATAATCAGAGAAGTACATAGTTGTATAATATATAGATGTAGTCTGTGAACACTCAGACACGGAATATAAATATCGTAGTGCCTCCCAAGCTTTAGACATCATTAAGCAACGGAGAAGAGACCTTAACCATATAATATTGTCTTTACCATTCAATTCAACTTCACCTATTTTACTTTACTGTTAGTAGTCATAAACGAAATAAGTGAAGTCCAAGCCTTCATAGATAATCTCCTTCTACAGAAATGAATTTTAGTTAACCTAGACAACACTGAAGTTTATCAGGTTGTCTCTACCTAACAGTCTTGTAAAGCAGTAGAGAAAGCATTATTTTACCATGAAATATCACATATTAGGTATGATACTTTTATACAGCTTCAGAGGCTATACAGATACTCTCTCCAATGACAGATACTCATTCAGAGGTTTGTATTAGGAAATGAGTTGTGATTAGCACTGTTGATAGAGCTTTCCTATATAGACTACTTGAAAAATTTCCAGTATTTTACTATCCTGATAAAGAGGTGCTTAAGTTGTTTAAACAGATTTAAAATATATTACAAATAATATGATAATAATATTATTATAGCTTCAAATTGGTTTCCATTACCCTGTACTATATATACTGATCTAACAATGCATTACATTTTAAAATAGCTATTCTCCTATATTATTGATAGTACATATCATATCTCATATCAAGATAGGACTTTTGCTACTGTTTTATAATATTTAGAAATTTTTTAATTTTTTCCATATTATCAATAGACTTGTTAATCCACTTTCAAATTATAGTAGGTTCTGAAAGACATATACTGTATGAGGTGGTGGTAAAGGTAAATACTTTTAGGATAGAAAAAGTAATAGATAAAACATTTTGATTTTGTACTATAAATTGATACAGAACCAGAAACCCTTTTAAACATTCTAAACTATACTGAGGAAAGTTCAATGATATGCTTAAATGTATTGTCTAATTATGCAAGTTTTTATTGTAGTGGTGACTAGTCATTGCAATCAACCTTATATCCAAGCATTTTTGGCGAGGTTACTTACTAAGCATTTCACAAACACCTCCAACCAGGGAGTATATATATTTTGAGATTGTCCAGAAGGTTACTTTTAATGTTTCTTCTATGACAGTTCCAAGAAGACTTGCCCAAAGACATTTTAAAAAGTAGTTAGCTATTAGGAATACCGGAATCCGATACCTAGAAATCATCCTAAGTAGGATAACCTTGCCTGGAATCGGAATCGCTGGTCTTCAACACCACCCTCTGGCCCCCATACGGGGCCCGCATGTCATCATATATATTAATTCCAAGTGCATCCTGTGACTAGAATACCACAGAATTAAAGGTGTCAGAATAATATCGTATACGTCACAGCCGTCTGTCTGATCAGATCTTGTTCGCAGGAAATATGTGAGAGAACCTTCGGCTAGGTCAGAGAAGTAAAACAGAGTAAATCCGTCAAATACTCAGAGAGTTACTAGGCTTCAAAGATGTAATGTCTTTAGCATAGGCCGTAGGTAATGGGATATTTTTGCACAAAGAGATGGTATTGAATAGTTAAGGATCTTAACATGAGACCAATACATTCATGTCCACCCTACAATAACCAGAAAAGTCTAGACCTCTATGGAAAACTACTATAGAAGTTAATGGACTTTACGGAGTGTTACAACTAGATTTTAGAATACATTGTAGCTGCAGAGATAATTTCTAATACTACAATAGCGATTGAAACCCTGTTACACAGAGCAACCAATAGTTGCCAACCGAGGGAATATTTATCAATCTGGTGGAATAGCTTTCAGTGAATTAGTAGGAAGTCTTCCTGAAGTTATCTATCTGTTGGGTAAGGAGTTATGAAAGTTTGATTATTTCAGGTGTCCTAGAAAGGTTACGATTATGACTACCTTTATAGATGTAACCCACAGATGAAACTGATTATTTCATCAATGGTGAAGACAGTTGGGGCCAACACAGTTTAACTTGAGAACTAGGCCACAAGTCTAAAGACTCTAATGATTGGATAACTACTATTCAGAACAGTATGATTCCTAGTTAGTTATATTGTAATTACTGAAGAGGATGTGGTAATTTTCAGAGTCTCCAGGTGTTAGCACCTTTTAAGAATACCCCACGTTACGAGTTATAATCAGAGAGGTACATAGTTGTATAATAAATATATGTAGTCCGTGAATACTCAGACGTGGAATATAAATATTGAAGTGTCTCCCAATCTTTAAATATCATCAAGCAACGGAGTAGAGACCTTAACAATATAACATTGTTTTTATGATTCTATTTTACATTACTGAATTTACTTTGCCCTTAGTAGTCATAAATGAAACAAGTTAATTTAAGCCTTCCTGGACAATCTCCATCTACAGAAACAATTTTTAGTTGGCTTAAACAACTCTGAAGTTTATTGGGTTGTCTTCCCCTAACAGTATATTGTTAGATCTCCTTGTTACTAAGGCTCTCTACCTATCTACCTACCTTTTCCTACCACACGACCTAGCCAGGATATTAAGTGTCCTGCCGCATATTCTACTCCAATGGAAACTTCTGAAAACCTGGGCTTTCTAGTTCATGTACAAGAAAAAGAAGCTTGCAAACGAGTAAAGGAGTTGTCACAACCTCCTAAGCAAATTACTCCAGGGTACCCAATGGATACCTCAGGAGATTACCACTCTACAACTCTCTGTCATTCATTCTCTCTCCCTCTGGCTCTCTAAAAACTCTTCAGAGGACTAGCAGGCAATGCTTTCCTTACCCCACTATCCTTAAGGACCCCCTCTCTCATTTTAGGATCCTCCATACCACATCCAAACATCTACGCTGTAACGTGTTTGCAAGGTGCTAATCACACTGTTGGTAATGGATATGATAGTTTGCAGGTGGCCAGCTCTACCAGAGAGGAGATGAGAACTGAGAACTAAAGGAGGCTTCGGAGGTGTACTGAGGAACAAAGAAGTAACTGTTCAACCAAGTATATTAAAATACTGTCTGTCGAAGTCTGCCTTTTCTATCATAGAAACAGGCGGTCTTTAAATATAAAAATCTGTTCATGTCTAGCATGAATGAAACTAATCAAAGGTATCAATCGATACACTCTGGTAAAACTAATTAAGTATCAAATGATACTTAAAACAAAACATAAAACAAAACCAAGTATCAAAGCGATACTTAAAACAAAATATAAAACAAAACCAAGTATCAAACGATACTTAAAACAAACCAAGTATAAAAGCGATACTTAAAACAAAACATAAAACAAAACCAATAACCGAGTACCCGTACCGGTTACATATGCAGTAGGCCTTGCAAGACTTACTGCTAGGATTGGAATAGTCATAGGTCAAATACAGCAGAATATTTCAACTAGTTGTCACGAACGTAGCTTGGCATGAAAAAGGTTTTCACGTGACACATGGTTATGAGTTACAGGTAGGTTATTGTTTCACACATATGACTCATTCGAGTCATATGATTTGTTATATGTGGGATTTGTGACGCTTTTGCACATAGCTCAAATATGAGTCATGGGATGTGCGCCTGACAAGTATGCCTTACGAGTGTGCCTTGCGGGTAAGCCTTGTACATATGATTTATATTTCACACATGGCCTCGTTATGAGGTCATGGGTTTCATGCATATGACTCAGTCGAGTCATATGACTTGTTTATTTCGTTATGATTGGTTTATGAGTTTTTGCACATGATCTCGCTACAATGTCATGGGTTTTGAGCATGTCACCACTTTGGTTACATGACTAGTTTGTTATGATTTGGTTTCGCACATGTGACCACTTTGGATCACATGACTAGGATCAGGAAGAATACTATATAAGGAGGTCGATGCAGGCAAGGAGGATAGGTTCTTCATGCTTTATTCCAAGTACTTTTCCTACTTATTACTTTAATAAATATAAAACACCTTTACGATCTTTATCTTTATTGCAACATTATTGTTACACCAAGGAAAGTTATTCACGAAGAAGAGTTAGAGAAAACTTACGATAGGCATCCCCGATTGAAGACAAAGGTCTTGTACTATCGGTAACATAGGCAGAGGCCTAGTGCTATCGTAAGACGAAGAAAGAAGAAGTAAGAGAAGAGAAGTATCGTTCCCCATCGCCAACAACTAACCATTCAAGGAGGGATCGCTACAGTCTGGTACTATCGGTAACGTAGGCAGAGGCCTAGTGCTATCGTAAGATTAAGGAAGGAAATGAAAGAAGAGAAGTATCGTTCCCTGTAGCCAAGAACTAACTATCCAAAGAGGGATCGTTAAATTACAAAGCATTACCTAGTACGATGCCAAACGATACAAGACGGCATCCTTCAATGCAGATAGGGAAGGAGATATCGACATCGACGATCAAAACCTTAACCTAGGGGGATTCAGTGATGCCCTAGATCACATTGCAGCAGAACCCTTGAGGGCAGCAAGCCTAGTAACCCCAGCAAAAGGATCACCAGTCGATAGCTCTCCTACAGGAACTCCACAACCCGAGAGGATGTCAGGATCTGCAGTACCTGGGCCACTGGCCCCCGCTGCTCCAGCACCATGCACTAGTATACTTGGAATGACTGAGAATCAATTTCAGGCATTTCTAGCAGCAACACGAAACACAGGACAAGGAAACATCCAACGACCAAAAGCAGAAGAACCCGACACATACAAAGAAGCCGAAGACAAGCTGCAAATATTCTTGGCACAATGTGAAGGGTATTTTGCCATTAAGGAATATGGAGAACACCATGATGAGATCAAGATTCTATATATGGAATCTCTACTAAGAGGACTCGCAGGGAAATAGATCATGCCCTTCCAAGATGGAAGAAAACAGAGGGAATGGGCCATGTACGAAGAGTTCAAGGTGACACTATTCGAACAATTTGGGGATCCCAACACTAAAGAGACAGTAAGATGAAAGCTGGAAGAACTCCAACAAGGAAAACAAACCTTTTCAGCATGCTGGAATGAATACCGACTATTGGAATACGAGGCCGAGTTTGATGATGCTACTATATACACCATCCTTTTAAGGAACTACAGTGAGAGACTCCGAGAGGCATGGTGAATCTCCGATTTACGCTACATAACAGCAGAATGATTTGCAAGATGGGCGATCGATAAAAAAAGCAAACTAAACATGGTTTGAAGCAACTCGGAAAACACTATAGCACACAGAGTGGTCCAATCATCAAGGAATATAGATGGAACCTTCAAACAGCAAGCAGCTTAAGGAGAAAGTCGAGCATTACCATCAGGCGAGCCAATGGAGTTGGGCAAATCAAGAGCGGGACCTACTCTGAACTTGTCTAAGGAAGAATACGCCAGAAGAATGAATAGGAAACTCTGCCTAAAGTGCGGAAAAGCAGGACATTGAATACGAGAATGCAGAAGCCAATCTGACAGCGGATACCAAGTCACCAAAGCTGCTGGAAATAATCGCTTCCAAAATCAAAAGAGTACCAATATTCGTGAAATGATCACAGAAGATTCACTGGCGGAAAACAACGAGGGTCCCCAGTAAACGGTGGTCTGGAAGACCCAAGATGTGGACCTGGAAAACCTATCAAGTTTGCAAACTACTACACGGCACTACATACGCAAAGAGGAGAAGGAGCCGGAGACCATGTGATGATCAAGACAAAGATATACAATGAAGAAGATGAAGAAACAACAATATATGCAATGCTCGACTCTGGGGCTACAGAAGATTTCATCAACAAGGAAATCTGCAACAAATACGGCCTCCACACCAAAGAAGCGAAAAAAGCGAGACAAGTCTACCTAGCAGATGGAAAGCCAAGCGCAATGGGTCTTATAACCTATACGGCGACAGTACCTATGGACATTGACAGCCATAGGGAAAAGGCAACCTTTCAGGTAGCAGATCTCAAGAACCATGAGATAGTCCTCGGGATGCCATGGTTGTGAAAACATAATCCGACAATTGATTGGAACAAGAACAAGATAACCTTTACAAGCGAACAATATGCGACACAATGTCTCAATGGTTCACCTGTGGTCTACTCGACACCGATACGAGAAGTAGAAGAAGAAACTTTGCATTCAAAGTTCGCTGAGATGCGGCAAGATAAGAGGGTCTAGATACAAAAACTAGACCAAGAGGCAAAAGTGCCTACCAAGGGTTCCAAAGGGGCAGCAGGACATGACCTGTATGCCAATAAAAGAATCAAGATACCTGCCAATGGGCAGGCAATGATAGCAACAGGAATAGCCATTGGACTACCAGAAGACATCTATGAACGAATAGCACCTCGCAGTGATCTAGCAGTCAAACATCGACTCATGACTATGGCAGGTGTGATCGACGTCAACTATACAGGTGAAATCAAAGAGGTCCTGACCAACCTAACTCAAGAGGACTATGAAGTCCAAAGAGGCAATCGAATCACACAGTTGATTATCCAAAAAATCAACAAAGAGAATCTGCACGAAGTAGATCAACTGGAAAGAACCATAAGAGGAGACAAGGGATTTGGAAGTATGGACCAAAACCAGCCCGATACAACAAAAAGAATTGAAATCAAAGAGATCACAGCACAAGCCTTTGGACAGTACTATCGAAGAGGAGATACAACAGGAATTCTCAAATAGACCTACGAAGACGAAAAAGCGGTCCTAGTGAAAATCAATATCAGCACGGAACTAGCAATCCAAGACAAGAAATACCAAAGCAAAAAGGGATGGAAAGAATTGATTCCGCACGAATATCATCAATTCAAAAACCTCTTCCAAGAAGAAGAAGCTACTGAGCTACCACCTCGAAGACCAGGAATCGATCATGAAATTTAGCTGGACAAAGACGAGAAAACGGGAAAAATAAAAGAGATTCCCTACAAGAAGTTATACCCACTAGGAGAAGTGGAGCTTGAAGAACTTAGGAAGTACATCGAGCAAAACCTAAAGGGAGGATGGGTCAGAGACTCCTTTGTATCAGGAGGATCCCCAATACTATTTGTCAAAAAAAAAGATGAAAAAATGAGACTCTGTGTAGACTACAGCGCTCTCAATTCAGTTACCAAGAAAGATTGATATCTACTACCCTTGATTGGAGATGCACTGGATAGGCTATGGTCTGCAAAATACTTCACCAAACTTGACGTCAAGGACGCATACCATAACATACGTATCAAGGTAGGAGACAAATAGAAGACTACATTCGTCTCAAGATACGGAATGTTCGAATACTTAGTTATGCCCTTCGGGCTAACCAACGCACCGGCTTCATTCCAGAGATGGATCAACAAGGTACTCAATAGGTACCTCGACATATGTTGCATTGTCTACTTGGACAACGTACTCATCTACTCGGAAAACATGCAACAACACTAGAAGGATATCAGCAATATCATGGCTGCAATATAAGGATCAGGAATGAAGATCAAACCAACAAAATGCGAATTCCATAAAAAGGAAACAGAATACCTTGGATTTATCATCAATCGAAGCGGGGTCAAGGTCGACCCAGTCAAAACAGCAGCAATATGGGATTGGGCCAAACCAAGCAACAAAACAGATGTTCAGTGCTTTATGGAATTATGTAACTTTTGTGGAAGGTTCATAGAGGGATTTAGCAGGCTTGCAAAACCACTCTATAACCTAACGAAGAAAGACAAGAAATGGGAATGGGGAGAAACAGACCAGAAAGCATATGATGCAATACGAACCCATCTAATATCGGCACCCATATTGGTTCATTTCAACCCAAACTGAAGGACAATGATCGAAAAGGATGCCTCAAAATATGTATGCTCAGGCATACTATTGCAACAATGCGAAGACGGAAAATGGAGGCCAGTGTCTTACCGATCCAAGACAATGACCTCCACAGAGTGCAACTACCATGTTGCGAACAAAGAACTATTAGCAATAGTTCAAGCATTGAAGAAATGGAGGAGATAGGTTTTGAATAACAACCATCCAGTCCGAGTTCTAACTGATCATAGGAATCTGGTCCTGTTTATGACTACGAAAGAACTGAATGACCGCCAGATATGGCAGATGGAACACCTTAGCAAATACAACTTCAAAATCGAATACTGACCAGGCAAAGAGAGTGGAAAACCAGATGTTCTCACAAGAATTGCAAGCGACAAACCATAAACAAAAGAAGACGAGAGAATCAAACAAAAAACACGAACACTATTACCAAAAACTTACTTCGAGGCAATGGAGATTATCCAATTCACATCAACTGAGGAAAAGGAAATTGAGAAGGCAAATGAAAGGGACAAAACAGTTCAGGTAATAAGAGAAGTATTGAAAAAAGGAAAAAAGGAGATGAAAGGAATTGCTCTGGATTTATGCTAATGGAAGAATGGAAATATGGGATACGATGGAAAACAATAGATTCCGGAAAAAGAAGATATAAGGGCAGACATCATATGACAACACCACGATATCCGATCAGCAGGACATGGAGGAATGGCTAAAACCATAGAATTCATCACGAGCTCATTCTATTGGCCAGGACTGCGCAAATATGTCAAACGATATGTCAAAAACTGCGACATATGCCAAAGGACGAAAACGGCTAAACACGCACCATATGGATTACTGAAATCGAATGAAGTTCCCGAATGACCATGGAAAACAATTACTATGGATTTCATCATAGACCTATCGGCATTGGAAAATTGCGATAGTATCCTGGTCGTGGTGGATCATCTGACCAAAATGAGTCATTTCATTCCAGTCAGAAAAGATATTGACACAAGAGAATTTATGCAAACATTCTTCCGAGAAGTCTTCCGACTTTAAGGCCTCCCAAAGAATATCATTACCAATCGAGGAATACTATTCATATTAGGACTATGGAAGAAAGTAACTGGAGAAATGGGGATACAAAACAGGATAAGCACAGCGTTCCACCCGCAAATGGATGGACAGATGGAATGGGTAAATGCGATACTCAAACAATATTTAAGGGCCTACGTCAATTATCAACAGGATGATTGGTACAAACTGTTATCAATGGTTGAATTCGCATACAATAATGGAAAGTAAGAAACGATCAGCACAATACCCTTCTTCGCGAATTATGGACAACATCCACAAAGTCAGACCACATACCATATGATTAATGATATAATACCGGAAAAAACAGATATGGGAAAACTACACGAAACATTACAATACAAAATGAGTTAAGCACAACAACGACAAAAAGAACAATACGATAAGCACCGAAGACCAGATCGAACATACAACTAGGAAATATAGTATCGCTAATACCACGCAATATCCATACCACACGACCATCAAAGAAATTGGACTACAAGAAAACTGGACCATTCAGGATACTAGAAAGAGTGGGCAGCTGAGCTTATAAACTTGACCTTCTACTCTCGATGCAAATACACAATACATTCCACATCTCACTCCTCGAATTACACAACGACAACAAGTTTCCCTCACCAACAATTATTCCTCCTCCTCCAATTGAACTTGACGGAGAACCAGAATACGAGCTCAATGAAATTGTCGATTCTCACTTCTTCCACGGTCACCTCCAATACCGAGCCAAGTGGATGGGACATTCGCCCGAACACAATAAAACTTGGTACTTCGCACACAATTTCAAACACGCACAAGATGCTATCTCAACCTTCCACCAGTGATACCCAGGCAAGCCCGGCCCAGGTAGCGATCACATTCAACCAAGACAAAGGCGAGGGAAAGGCTCCCGCACCATTGCAACAACATGAGGGCCAGGGTGATAGCCTCCGCCAAACCACACCTACCAGTTCCGAATGCTCATTCATGGGACCGACTGACGAAGAACTCAGAGAAAGGGAAAAACAAGCACAGCGTAACGCCATGTCATGAACGGTATGCTATGATGACGGGTGCCAAACATATTTTAGCGATAAAGAAGGCGCGGGATAGTTCCCGAGGAAATGTCGAAAGCGTGGTCCACGTCCAGACCACGTCCTAAAGCATTAGCAACAATTCTTCAGAAATCGGTGCAGGATGCACCGGGCACGGGAAATCTCTGCGGGATACTATCCACAGAAGGATGGAAGCAGGAAAGAATTGGAAGGAGAAGATGCCAGGAAGGCATGGGCTGCGAGGACGTGGTCCAGGGAGGGAGGAGCCCAAAACTCCTCAGCAGACACAGAACCGGACATCAGGAGCCTACACAGGCAAATCTGGGGACTCTGAGAACAACTTGGCCAGGCCGAGGCCACAATTTTGGCAAATAACAAAACAATCGCGGAGCTAAGACAGCTGAACGATAATCAGTGGCACACGATCGAAATGGCAAATCTGACCCTAGAATTGGTAAGGATCAGATGGAGGATAGCAGACGAAAAGTTCTACAGGCTGAGAAGGACCATGCGCTTGGCAGGACGGGAACTATTGAAACTAGGAGTAAAAGCCTGAAGAGACTCACGCTTATAAGGAGGGGAGCTAATGTCACAAACGTGGCTTGGCATGAAAAATGTTTTCTCGTGACACATGGTTATAAGTTACAGGTATGTTATTATTTCACATATATGACTCATTCGAGTCATATGATTTGTTATGTATGGGATTTGCGATGCTTTTACACATGACTCAAATATGAGTCATAGAATGTGCGCTTGGTGAGTATGCCTTGCGAGTGTGCCTTACAGGTAAACCTTGCGCATATGATTTATGTTTCACACATGACCTCATTATGAGGACATGGGTTTTGTGCATATGACTCAGTCGAGTCATATGACTTGTTTATTGTGTTATGATTGGTTTATGAGTTTTTGCACATGACCTCGCTATGAAGTCATGGGTTTTGAGCATGTGACCACTTTAGTCACATGACTAGTTTGTTATGATTTAGTTTTGCACATGTGACCACATTGGGTCATATGACTATGGGTAGGAAGAACACTATATAAGGAGGCCGAGGCAGCCAAGGAGGATAGGTTCTTCACGCTTTGTTCTAAGTACTTTTCCCCGTCCTTGCCGTCACTTTGCCCCGAGCATTTCTTTCGCCCTCATGGCAGGCCTTGATGCCTTGGATTCTGGGGAGATATCTGAGTTTGCTCAGTAGTTCCTGGGGTCTTTGGTATTGAGGTCTGTTAGGTGTTGCGTGGCGGACAACTTGTTTGTGTCTCGTTTCGTTGGGCTGGTTATCTCACGATACTAGCACTTCAAGCACTCATCATGGTCGCTTACGAGCCCCTTGCGGCAAAATGTCTACGGCTTCCTGTCTATCGTCTACTCACAGGTTTCGCGTTCGTTTGGGGGGATTGAACATTGCGTTTGGGGGGATCACCCATGTTATTCTTTGGATCAGCTCATGTCTCTTGTTGGGTTTTAACGGAGTTCTTAGTTCTCGCGATACAAAACGCCCTTGGGTTAGATTGATGACCTTCTCAAGTATCAACACATCGTACCTGCTGCATCACTTCCTTAAGGGAGTGGGCCTTGCCGGCCCCTCCCTGCCTCATTACTTTACGTTTCTACGGTCGGAATCCTACGATGTTGTTTATCGCCGTTCCCTTGGAGTTTTTGTCCTTGCGGCATTTACAGCGGTTCAGTCAGGCATCTCCTCCTCGCACCCGTGGGGATAGCTTTGACCCTGAAAACTCTTACCCCCTGGTGTGGTTATTGCTGCAGCCTGGGGTGGTGTGGGACGATTGGCTACCAGGCACTCGCGTTGTCTGTGCGTTTGGGTGGTTCGGTTGTGGTCTGTGGTTGGCGGCTTCACCCATTGCAAGTGGAGCCTACCTTCTGTTTGTCTGCTTTTGTTCATTCGCACTCCCCCTTCTTGTCGCATCCGTTGGGGGCGCCTCTTGCCCGTTGTTCAGTCTGTACTTGTTGTCGGACCTGTGGGGCTGGCTTTGGCTGGCTCCACTTATCTTTTTCCAGACTTCGTTGGACTTCGGTTCCACTGGGTTGGATGGTGTGGCCAGTGCTGGTGCCTTCAGGTATTGGTACTGCCTCCTCTGTGGCTCCCGGCTTTGGCTGGTAGGCTCCCCTCAGCTATATGGAATCGAGGGTTGTGGCTCTGTTGGCATAGCCAAGACAAGTGGCTGCCTGATAGGGTTAGGTATAGCTGTCCTGTGGCTATCAGATGGTTGATCTGTCTGAGGAGCTGAGGGGGTAGGATGGGCTCTGTGGCGCCTGGTGTGTAGGGCTTGGGGGAGGCTGATTGGGGGTGGAGAGGCACCTGCGAGCACCAGTCGGGTATGCATCAGGTTGGGCGATGTCTAATTAAGTGTTTCCGATCTGATGGGGCTGTTGGGTGAAGCTGTGGAGTGCAGCAAAGCTCCTCGACAACCCAGAGGGTTGATGGCCACCTGTGCGGATAGTGGGCTGCGACCACCTGGTTGGACTTGTTTGGATTCTGCGTGCTGAGTTTTGTGGGGTCTGTTTGGTTTCTTTGGTTTGGTTTTGGGCATGGCTGGCAGGGGCAAGGCTCATGGGTGAGAGATAGGCCCCACTGACCACTTCGGTCTGTCACCACCTCTATGTATTTCTTTTGTTTATGAATTTTGTTGTTTGGGGGACAGGCAGCAGGTACGGGTCCATCTCACCATTATACTCTTCAGAGGCACTTGGCAAAGTGGGTTCATAGGGTCGATGGCCGGGCATGTGGATACGAGAGGTGGACATGTTGGTCACCTCCTTTCTGCCATTGTGTCGCCTGTAGTTTATATTTGTTTGGGGTTTTTGTTGGTTTTCTACTGTGGTGGAGGTTTTGCGGGATGGTGTTCAGACCGAGTGGTAGTGATTTTATATTTTGTTGGACGAGGAACCTGGTTGGGTCGGTCTTTTGCTCGGCTTAGGCTACGCTTAGTGCTGGTTGGCTTCATACCAGAGGGGCTACGGACTTGGACCGGGGCGGGCGCTGGGTTGTTTAATGGTCTTGTAATTAGTTCTCGTGCTGGCATGACTCGGGGATGGCAGGTGCGGGGCCATAGACTTAGTTAGCTTAGGATTAGTGGTATACTGGTTAGCGGCATTCCTGTGCCGGTGGGGGCTCGTCGTATGCCAGTGTTGGCGGTACGAGTTTAAATAAAATTAGATTGACTTCTTAGTACTTTTCCTACTTATTACTTTAACAAATATAAAACACCTTTACGATCTTTATCTTCATTGCAACATTATCATTACGCCAAGGAATGCTCTTCCTGGAGAAGATTTAGAGAAAGCTTACGATAGGCGTCCCTGATAGAAGACAAAGATCTGGTACTATCAGTAACGTTGGCAGAGGCCTAGTACTATCGTAAGATTAAGGAAAGAAACGAAAGAAGAGAAGTATCATTCCCCATCGCCAAGAACTAACTATCCATGGAGGGATTATTACACCAGTATTGATTCTGCCAACATTGCCTTTCAAACTCTATCAGCTGACTTATAGGCCAATATGTGAGGGCTAATAGATGTTCAGCAAAGATTGCTCAAAGGACAAGACATACCTGACAATAACATAGCCGTTATAATACCTCCGTGTACTGTGGTAGAAGCAAATGCCAGAGAAATCCAAGAAAGAATCAACAAGGAAATAGCTGCTAAATTAGTAGTACAAGATGCACAACAAAAGCATTAGGAGGTGGTAACCACTCAACTGCAGTGAGAAGCTCTCGAGCTAGACCTCATTCAGAAAAGAGCTTTCCAGGAGTTTAGAGTACAAGAGATTTAATAGAATCAAGCAATATGAAACTTGATATCCAATCTGGCCACCTGACAAGAACGTGAGGGAGATTGCTATGGTGACATTACCTGTACCATTCAATGGTATCAAACTCATATATCAGATACCTTATCCCTAGTGCTTGACAAACTTAAAGCACTAGATAATGGACAACTAAGCTGTCGGCATGCTATGTTGGAGTCAGTCCTAGAAGAATAGAAAGATGCTGTAAAAAGGAAGAAACCTGAGAAAATCTCTACTAGAAATAAGGGAAAACAGAGAGAAGGAGAACCCCTAACTTCTATAATACTGGGCAGCGACCCAGATGATAGGAGCGATGATGGGGATAATGATGAAAATGGAGGATAGCATAGTAGTGGACCATTCAGATTTAAATGGGAATTAAACCCTGAACAACATAGACCAGTGGACATGTTTGTAGAAGCATTGGCCCAAAATGTTAAGTGACTAGCAGACCTACCCTCATTTCTCAAAGTAAAAACCAGTCAATGCATTTACCATTGGTTAATCCAATGTGTGGATTATTTTGAATGCAATCCTGAGATCTGGGATGATGATCGTGAATGTATCATCCACAACCTAGGAAGAACAAAAAGGAATCAGGTCAGTCTAATAGCAGTATAGTATCGGTGTGAAATAGATGGCCTCCGTGGAGAGGAACAAGACCCAAAACTGAGTTTATGGACTCGCTTTGAACATGAATTCACTAGTCAGTATGCCTCTCTCGAAGATGGTAGTAAAACTATACCGGACATGGGATTAGTCAAGTATATAAACGATATTCAGATGTTTATGGGAAATATATATAATCAGCCTTAATAATTGCCTCTATTCTATCCACCATAGATTCAGCTAAAGTATCAAAACCTTTGAGTTAAGAAGTTCCCAATAATGAGTGATAGCCTCTACTATTGCCTTCCTGACCACATTAATATCACCCTTCATAATATATAGTTCAGAGTAGTGCTTGTAAAGCTTACCTTTCACCAGAGATCAAATATTGTTAATTGGATTGAGATCTGGTGAATAGGCAGGAATTTCTATCAGTGTAAGTCTCTGCCCACTGAGCCATCTCCTAAAAGGCAAGTGAGTCTTAGCATTGTCAATAATAAAAAATACCTCTTCTTCTCCAGCCTTTTCTCTGATATTCTTCCATATCCCTAGAAAGTTATAATGATCATAAACATCAATAATTGACTTCCCAGTAACTCCACCCCGAGCAGAAGAAGGATCAGGAAAAACAGGCAAAAAAAGACTATGAGTTTGACTATAAAAACAACCAGTTATCATCTGACTAATTCCTCTCTCCCATCTCCTAGCCTTAGGTTCAACACAATTCTTATTCTATTTCTCATATGGGTATCCCAAAACCCATTTTCTCCTCTTTCCTCCTCCCCTTTCCACAGCTACCTCATCCCCTCATATTACCTTCCTCCTCCACATCTTCTTTGTCAAATGCCTATAAGCTAATGCCCATTTCAACCTCTCTTAATCTAGATCCTCATTCAAATAAACTCTCTCTTGTGCCATTCCCTTTCTAAGATGCTTTTTTTCAAGTTTTCTCCTTACTGTCCTACTAGAAACATTGGGAGCAACTTGCTCAACAATGTCAGAATAGGTAGTATAGCGATTTTTAAGAGCTTCCTCCACCATAGCATCATCCTGTAACTTGGTAGTTTTAGGATGTCTTCCTCTACCCTTATTCTCCTTGCCCTTTTGATGTCACTTTACAATTGTGTCTCTGACAGTAGTGTAGGTGATATTAAGGTAGTCGGAAATTTGCTGATATCTCATCTGAGGCTCATGTAATCTGAGAATCCTCCTCCTGGTAAACTCAGAGAGATGTGTAGAGGGAATAGGTTTTTTAGCATGACTGCAAAGAATAGGAGGCATAGTTAATTAAAAAAAAGAATTGAGCAGAATGGTTTCTTCTTCATTAACTTAGAGCAATTTTTTTAGGTACTGTTGAGAGTGTGCGGTGATGAAGAGGGATGGGTTGCCACCAATTGTTGAATGGTGGTTAATTTTGTCAATGCACAATAGCCTGCAAAAACTCAGACATGGAATATAAATATCGAAGTATCTTTCAAGCTTTTAGACATCATCATGCAATGGAGAAGAGACCTTAACAATACAATATTATTCACATGATTCTATTTTACTTGACTTCCCTCTTAGTAGTCATAAACAAAACGAGTAACTCTGTGAACCTTCCTAGACAAAATATCTGTCTACATAACCAATCTTGATTGACCTAGATGAGTCTGAGTCTATACAGATTGTCTCCGCCTAACATATCCTAAGTACATGGTAATACTAGATAGAAGGTGTAAATAAGGATTGAAAAGAGCATGATTTCATACTACAAAGCAACTGTTCTAAAGTTTCAACTCAAGAGAATCAAAACTGTACTCATCGTTTGCAATAGCATTGGTCCATGTGAAAGTTTCCTAGATTTTTCTAAAGAGTTCTATAAAAAAAAGTATGTGACAGTTAATACCTCATACTTAAATAATGTTTTCCCTACTTCCTTAATATAATGTTTACAAATTCTGTAATATTCTCTGTATTATCTACAAGTTTTCTAATGTACTACCAAATTTTGTCATATTCTCCTTAATATTGTGCTATAAGAGAGGGTGGTAAAGATAGGTAGTTACCTTTGATGTGAAAAGAGCATTGAACGAACCCTTTTAAACTAGTACTGTAATAATCCATCTCCTCGCTGAAGGACTGTCATTACTAAAAATTGTACTTACTGGTGGGTTCTCTCATGGAATGTATGTACGTATGATAGTACATTGCCTGCTAGTGTAAAACTAGGTTAAAGAAAACAACATAATTTTATAATACTTTGGCTTCTGCTTCCGAGATTTCGATTGCCATTCAATCAATATAGATTATTAACAAGTACTACATGTAGGCAAGAAAAAGGCAGAGGTAAGTGGTTTCTTTTATTCTAAAAATCCAGGCAAAAAGTCAAGAGTAATAATTTATTTAGATTTTTTCAATCTTCTGAGTATCCATTGCTTCTTAAGAAGACTAAAGCAGAATTCATGATTATTATCATGTCAGAGTAAGGGAATCTCGTTATCGTCTAAATTTTTTTAGTGAAAATTATTTTACTATTTACTTACAGGTAATATGGGGGTCTTAAAGAAAGTCTTGATTTCTCTTATGTACCATTGAAGATATTTCTTAACTCTCATTTTTCTCTTTTGGATATTTCTTTCTCCCACCATATGCATACTGTTTAGGCATGATATTGTAGCTATGCATTGTTGTATGATAGGTAAAAAAGGTGGGGTAGATAGGCAAAATGAAGTAATGTGAACAGCAGACCCGATTAGATTTTTCATATAGTTGAACTTGACATTTCCATTGTGCAGTACAATATGGATTACTTATTACTGCTACGCTGCCTTGCGTACCTCATCACAAAGTACGGTAGTGGCAAGGTGCTGCTGGTTTAGTGTCTGCGTAGTGTGCTTGTTTTTGGGGCTGGGTGGGAAGGGAGAGGGGTGTTTGGTCAGCTCCGGTCTGGCCATGTCCGGAGATATGGCATTTGGGTGGAGGATCCCGTAGTGTCTATCCGCTTGCGATGTCGTGAGGGAGTGGGCGTATTCATAGTTGTCGTGTACGATACCAGGGAAGTTCGCAAATTGGTGCTGGGTATTGCTCAATGAGGTGTGTCTAGCTGGCCTACATCTACTTTGCTGTGCCGTGCCGTACTCCGTTGTTGTATCTGGAAGGAGGGAGGGAAGGACGGAGTGCTGGGCGGTTGGTGGGCTAGTATGATAGTCGCTCGATTTGGGTTCGAAGATCTGGTCGTGGGTAGGAGGGGCGATAGGAAGGAAAGCATAGTGTTAGTGTGATGCGTGTGGTGGTATCACCCACAACTATATATTATGCCGCCTGAAAATTACCTGCCCCAATGGGCCTTGGGGCCACAGCATCCGTACTAAAAGTACTTTACCTCTATTGCTAGCCAGTACCGGCGGTTTGGCTGACCCCTGGAGTAGTACAAAGTGAGAGAGCCGATCTCCCGCTGGCGATGTTCTCCAGAAGAATTGCTTCCTGGCTTACCGTGGGTGACAGCACAAGTATCATACATTACCAAACGGGACTAGACGGGGCGTGAAAGATCGAGTGATTTCTTGTGATGATGCGCTCACAACCTACGTCTATCCCTTTGTGCGATATCGTGCGGAGGTTGTGTAATGGGAGGGGGGACGCTCCCGGGGCGCTTCTATTTCTCGCAGCGGGCGCCGAAGGGGGCATTGTTCTGGGTCGTGGGGTTCTTTTAGGAATAGGTTCTGGCTCAAGGTTGGCATCATCCGAGCTTGTTCCGGTGTTGTGTTATACTGGATCTCGGACCTACCTGGGTTTGTTGAACCGATGGACTCATATCATAGGAGGGCAGTTTGTGGGGGGTATAGCAGCGATCCCCCGCTAACAAATTCGCTCTTATCCGCACTATAAGATGTGTATAGCACTAAGCATCGGAGCTGTTCAAATCAAGCTGGAGGGGGAAATGAGGAAAACCCATCTGATTATCATCTCGCTTTTCTCCTCCTGAATTGAATTTTATTTTCCAGAATCTATCATACTTGATCCACTCTTACTTGTCAATCACTGCGATAGTGGAATAACTTCTACTACCCCATCCATCGCAGACACCGCCCCTCGGTGTATGGCCAAGGATCAAGTGGTGGCCCTCTCACAATAGGACTGATCACCCCTGGAGGCTTATTAAGGGCAGCTAGGGCTCCAATCTCCCGGCCCGCATCAGGCGGGATTTCTCGATGCTCCCGCCCCCCGCGATAGATACTCTAATACTAGCCTACAATGAGAAGTGTTCAACTCCTGGGCTCCTGGTAATTGCACCGGTGTTAGCTGGTTTACGGGATTTTGACCAATGAGCCCTGACTGGAATAAACCATCGATGAAAACCCAATGCGTAGGACAGGTAGGCGGGCATTGGGAGGGGTCACGGAGTATGGTGCTTAGGATTGGCTCCCGAGTAATGAAGGGTATCATACGGTGGCTCGTGTTTCTACAGGGTGCTTAGAAAGCTGGTGAGGAGCGCTGTTCTCTCTCCAAGTTTTAATCCCAACCCATCCCCTAAGCTTCAGGCGTGAGAGATTTTATACTCGAACTGGGCTGTTTCAGCTTCATTTTGGATCAGATAGTGCAGGTGAGGATTTAGGATAGCCTGATGTGCCTTATTGCGCTGATATGATACGAGTACCCGTGCAATGACTTCCCCAAGACACTCTTTGGACACAACGGTTCCATTCCGTTGCCCCATACAAGGTGACTGTTTCCTCCCGTTTGTTGATCGTTTTTACAGCAGAAACGGTCGCAAAACGGAACGGAACCGCTGTATTCAAACGGAACCCAAGTCAATTCTTGACGGCAGGGGGTGCAGACCTGGGGTGTGTTCGCACTCATATTCTGTGAGTGGTCGGTGGCCGATTCGCCCACCCACTGGTTCATTTGTTCTTGAAAACCACAGAATCGGTGTTGTTTTCCAATCCCACCTTCCAGCGCATGATTTATTAGGCCGTGCTGGGGCTGTGATCGGGGATTGGTTCTCGCAAATTCCGGGTGATGATCCATGACTGGATGCAAGATTTTTCTGGGGGGCAATAAGTATCATGCTTGTACGGTAGTGCATATTGCCATAGGGAAGTTGATGCTCTAAGTGAGTGAGGCCAAATGAGTTGCTAACACATGCTTCTCTGTACGCGAGCATGATGGGTTGAATCTAGAATAGTATTGTGAGCACCTGAATGTCAGGCAGACCGAGGTGAAAAGAGTTTCACATCTCACCTCAGTTTTGCCATCATACCACAAGTAATGCACCAACTCTTGCACTTGTACTGGCCCCTTTCTAAAAGGAAGTTGGATAATAGTTTTTCCTTCCAGAATTGTTTTGCTTTTGTGCGGCAAAGCGTGTCTGCCATTGGCTATGACAGCCTGTCTCGGTAGGTTCCGCTGGACAGGGGCATTTGTTGGAAGCGCCCGGTTTGAAGCTAAACATTAGTTGGGCCTCACTGTTGGTTTAGTTAGATGGGCTATTTGTATTTTGTGTGGTGCAGAGTTGTTGTTGATCGAGTAATTGGTAGGTAATTGCCCTTGATGCAGGTAGACTCCAGGTACTCGAGTACAGTACGAGTACATGACTATTGATATGCCGCGTGCTTTCTTACCACTTGGACTGAATGAGAATTTATCATTTTATTCCTCCTTCAAACGGGACGGGTCGCCTGCATTGCCTAACCGAGGATTCTCCCCAGGCTTTGATTTCCCCAGACTCATGGTAAACTATGTACCGGTAAAGCTACACGTGGAGAATTGTACTGTACCACGCACCTTGAACTATTCCCATCTTCTCTCCCTCTCTCCCCTTCTCTCCCCTTCTCCCCCCCCACTCTTCCCCGTTCGAGAGAGGGCATCTCGTACTTATGCTCTTACCCATCTACCGGTAGTTTTCCTTGTTCCTCGACACTTACTGACCGGGTGTGGTGCGCCCCTATCTCACCGTACTTTCACTTCTCTTCGACCTTCTTAATTATTCCCTTCAACTTGTCCTATTCTGCCGCCGTCTTGGTCGAGCACGGTACGCCCGACGTTCCTTGTTTCGGAATTGGTTTTGTCGACGAGGCAAAGGGGGAAAAGTCTATTCTTTTTATATCCCTCTTGATTCTGAAACTCGCCAGGGCTTTGGCCAATTCTTCCATTCCGCTGGATACGGACTGGACGTCTTGGATCTATTGATACTGTACAAGTACAGTACTCGTACAATACGCTTTTGCTATTCTAATACCAGTGCTCTACATGACACTGTGAGGGAAGAACCGGGACGAGGGGACTATTTCCCATTCGCAGGAGCTTCTTGTCATACATGTTTCTGCTGCGCACACCCGTCCGATAGACCAGCTTTTATCCGCGGCTCTCCGTTCCCCTGTCCGACCGCTTGAACCGCAACCCCTCCGTCGTGAGCCTTTCCCTCTTTCCCCACCCCAACAGTCGTCCCGTGAGAGGGAGATAGACGAGGTTTAATGTCACTATCTCTGGGTTTGTTTTCGCGCCGAAAAAACTCTGAGGATAAGGCCTCGAAAGCGGCGCTATGCTCATCACATGTGAGCACGTTCGCCTCATCGCCCCCCTCAAATATCACTACTTCCTCCACACACGACGGATACCAACCTCTTCCGCTGCCCCCGCACTCTGCTCCACCGACGCATTCGAGAAAGCCAAAGCTCCTCACCAAGGCTCATCCCATTAGGGTGCCTGGGCACGCGGCCGATAGCGGGGGGATTGCCTTCGCGCCGCATCTCACGAGAGCAAGGACAACAAACTTCAACTCACTGACGCCGACCCCGCAGCAGCAGCAGCGCCGCTATCACCAGAAGCAATCGTCTATATCGGGCTTAATCAGGTCCAATAGCGACGCTAGCGGGTCGCGGCGGGTACGGTCGTTGGATCAGCGGGCACCGCAGCTAGGTTCTCGTGTGGAAGGGTTCGTGAATATCGATTCTTCAAACTTTCCACATCCACCTTCCCCGGATTTACCCCAGTGCATTCCGTTGCCCGACTCACCGGCGGCGTTTCAGAACCGCTGTGGCTCTGGTTCCCGTCCTAGTTCTTCGACCCCTAGACTTCCCTTAGCGGCTACTAGGGTGGATTGTAGGAGCCATTCGAATCATGGGTTTTATAATCCTATAAGCGAATATCCAATTAGTCCCCCCTTATCACCCGAAAGTCCGCTGAGGGCGCGGGCCGGTAGGTTTAACGAAAATATACACAAGTCGGAAGAGGAACTGGTCATGGAGATTGCCAGGTTGAAGGAGGTATGACTTGATTATGCACTTCATGCAGAACCAAATCGTGGCGTTATTAATGCATTGTGGAATAGGTGATTACCACGAGAGACCACGTGATTGCTCGCTACGCTGCCAATTTAAACCCCGGTGAGATTAATGATGTCTCCTCTGGGACGAAGGGGTCTGAGGTTTATATCCCCCTTTGTGAAACTAATCCGATTGCAAATTTTCTAATTGTTTCAGGGTCAATACGCAAATCAAATACTGTCCCACCGAATTCACGACCTGGAGATGGCAAATTTGGAGAAGAATGATGAAATCGCTCGGGCAGCGCGAGAGATGAATAGTCTACGAGAAGCCCACGCTCTTGAGGTGCAGATGTTGCGAAACGCTGCCAAGCGGTTGGAAGCTCCTGATGGGGTTGGACTGGAAGACTTGGAAGACTTGGATCGCTATCGCCGCCGGGAATTCAAATTGATGGATGTTGTGAATGGAAAAGAGAAGGAGCTTGAGCTGCTTCGGTCTAATGCTAATACCCTCAAAGATCAAGTTTCCGTTTTGGAGAAATCTGCCGCTGAGAGGGATCGTGAACTTGAGAGCGCCCGACGACAGATTCAGGTCATGAATGAGGATCGGATTTTAATTGGCGGAAAGCCGGCATTAGTGGCTATTTCTGAGATGGGGCTTGCAGATATTGGCAGAAGATTGATGGATGAGATTAAGAGGAGAGAAAGAGCTGAGAGAAAACTGGCCGAGTCAGCAATGAAATCTCGGTCGGATCACGACGCTGTCCTACTAGGAGACCGGAAGAGGGAGGAGACCCGCACGAATGCTTGGAGGGAAATGGAGCATAAACTAACGCAGGAGGAGCTTAAGAGTCATGAAACTCGAAGAAAAGCAAAGGAAAACATCGATTACGTGCTTGCTGAAGAGGAAAAGCGACGAGCAGAACTCGGCCGGCAGTTTAACGAAAGGCTTGAGACGCTGAGACAAGAGAAGGAAGTATTCGAGGGCCGGATAACGAATATGGAGGTGGAGCTTGAACAAGCCAAACAATCCGTCACTACGCAACGAGAAGGAAATGAATCGCTCGTTCAAATGATCACAAAAATCAATACCCGACTAGGTGAAGAAAAGAAGAGGAACAAGCAGCTGGAGGCCAAGATTGACCAGATTACAGAAGACGCACTGAACAACGTTTCTGGATCGAAGCGTGCATGTCAGGATTTGAAGAATGTGGTCGAAGACCGTGATACCCGCATAGCATACTTGGAATCTGAGGTCACAGTCTTGAAGCGGGAGAAGTCGGCACTCGAGGAAGCATGGCACTTGGTGGAGTCGGAGCTGGAGCGCCACTCGGCCACATTAGCGAAGCGTGACGAGCGTATCAAGGACCTCGAAACCGAGAACGTCAATATTCTCGATCGCCTAGAGGAGTGCCAGCACGATCTCGAAGAAGCGCGCAAGAACTCACCCGACCGGCCAGTCCTCGGTGACTCGGACAGCGTGACCAAGCGAGAACTCGACAATCTACAACAAGACCTAGAGCTCTATAAGCAGGACGTCAAAGCCTATAGACACGACGTTAAAAAGCGCGACGCTCAAATCCGCGGCCTAAACCGCACAGTGGCGGACCTCGAAAGTCTCCTTGACCGCAAACCCCCACCTTTATCTCCGTTCCCGCCACCCCCTCCAGCAGTCTCGACCCCCACATCCCGCCCCTCAACCCCAACCACCGCAAACCTGCTAGAAGAGATCGCCACACTAAAGGACAAGCTCCGCATCTACGACCAGGAGTATCGAGGCACGTACGAAGACCGCGAATCCTTGCGTAAAAAGCACGCCACCGTGACAGCCCAACAAAACATGATAATCACAGATCTCGACTCCACGATCCTGAGGCTGCGAAAGGAAAAGGAGTCCACGGAGAAGGCGATGAAGAGAATGCAAGCCAACTTCTTACAGCTATCCCAAGCTGCCACGGTCGGCACTTTGGCCGTCATCAAGAAATACCAGGAGGTCCCACTACCACCGTTACCGGCTGGCTCTCCGTCAGCCCCTGGATCCCCGATTGTACCTAGTTCACCGGTCCGGCGCGGTTCACGAAGGAAGGATAAGAGGCGGAGTGCTAGCACCGGAAGTCCGGTTATTGGAAGCATGAGCGGGGGTGAGGAGAAGGAGAAGGAGAAGGAACAGGAGCGTAGGGATAGGGCTTTGAGTGTGGTTAATGAGCCAGATGGAGCACTGGGGGAAGAGGAGGTTATTGAGTGGTAACTTCTTTTCTTACAGGTATTGTTACTTGTCTTTTTTACTTTTATCAGCCTAGAGGTGATACAGTATATATATATTTAGTAGTATCGATATCCGGGAAAGGAGTATATAGTCCGGATTTAATCGTCCTAATGGTTTTTATTTTTTTATTTTTTTATTTTTTATTCCTCGGATATATATTCTCGGTGTGGGAGATGCGCATCCTGCACTGATGGTTCCGCCTGCCCCATTATCGCCCACCTTTTAGAAATCATAGTGTATCACTCGATTGACTTTCCCGAAAATGGGAAAAGAAGGAAGATTTACTGCATCTAATCACAAGGGCGAACTTGAACCCCCGCCTAAATAACTCATGGCGTGGGGCCGAAGCGTAGAGATGGGCAAGCACATTCTATCGTTTAGACCACGGGGGGAGGGGAGCGAACTCAAAATGGCATTTGCGGACTCTCCTCCGATCCTCCTACTCGCCCCGGTGTACTGGGCGTCTCAGCACCATTTCGTGCCCTACGGTGTGCTAATGGCCGGATTTGTACGAGTACCGGTGCACTCCCTGCGCATTGTTATTGAAATTGTCCCGCTGAACTGGCATTTGCTAACGGTTTGTTTCTTGTGCTGGTCGGGTCGCTTTGACAGCGTAGATCCTTATCGCCTTGTCTACCATTATGCGATGGGGACGGGGTGGTGAGGAGATTTATGGAATTCGTCGTCTGTGGGTTATAGCTGAGAAAGAAACGCCGAGCTCCCGCAATAATATATATACACAAAAAAAAAAGCATCTCTCTCGCCATCTTTCAAAATAGACCTCTTGCTAAAAGTCCAGTTTCTTCATGGGGACGGTCCAAAATGTGGTCGAATTTCCTGGCGTTGGTGAAAAGATTTTTTCCCGACCTGGGACAGCAGGTATGATTTGTTTCAAAAACGTCAGGCAGTTACCCCGACAAATTCTTTTATAGATTACGGTCTCTTCCGGCGTTGCGAGATTCCGGAGTCGCGAGAGTGGCTGCAGAAATGTGGGAGTATGCATAATCCCAAGACCACACTAAACCTATAACAGAACAGATGACCTCAAGACAAAAGTTTAAGTATGACAAATGATGGCGTAGGATCCAAGCACCATAGTATAGTGGTATAGTAGAGTAGATTGCAGTGACCACACTTTTGAGGGAAGTATTTTGAATTCCCATTCTACCATATCCCCTATCCTGCATTTTACTGGTATATAAAATGCCAGTTCTTTCAAAACTGCTGCAGCTTCCAGAAATCTTTAGTCTTGATGAAAGAAAAAACATATGGCAATAACCTGGATCGAGAGAGAACTGCATGATGGTCTTACTCCGAATTGGAAGATGATTGCTGAAGCTTGTGGTATTGCATATTAGACCTTGTGCCATGCAATCAGAGGTCATGGAAGTAGGAAAGAGAGTATAGAAAAAAAGTGTAAATTAACAGTAGGTGAGGAGAAAGCTATTCTGAATAGATGTAGCTTGTTGAGCTCATGGCTTCAGCCTGTGTGACATGAAGTGGTAAGGGATATGTTACAAGGTTTGCTACAATTAAGAAAGCCTGAAGGAATCATTGTAATACATTGGGTTTATGATTTTATTAAATGCCATGACCTGTTAGCGAGTGTATTAAGTAAGCAGATCGAAAATTGCCGTGCTGTTCAGGCAAATAATCCTATTGTACTTAATATGTACTTTGATTGTGTAAGTTATTTTGATTTTATTTATAATATTTATTTATGACTTAAAACTAATACAATTAATTAAGTTAATGGAACTTATAAACTGCCATAATGTGCATCCTGAAAATCTATACAAGTTCGATAAAATGGGATTTCTTATAGGTGCATTCCATTCAGAAAAGGTTGTAGTTGATATTAGAGAATTACAGCTTAATAGAGCATTAGGATCTTTTGATATATCAACAAATGTGCAATAATATTTTCACTCTGCTAATATGTACAATAAATGGAAACCGAGAAATGGTAACAGTAATTGAAGCCATATGTGCCAATGGAGGAAATCTTAGTCTAATGATTATTTACAAGGCAGAGGAATTCAGAGTTGGATGGTTCGATCCAACTCTATCTTTTTTAGGAGATGTTCTTTGTGGCCATTCTCTAAATAGATGGACAGATAAGGAGATGGAATTGGGCTACCTAAAGCATCACTTTGGTTTGGAAAGCCTATCAGTAAAGAAAGTAAATGGCCAGTATCGGATAATTATATTTGATGGTCATGAATCTCACATATCGCATGGATTCCTACAGTACTGTATTGATAATTGTATTATCACATTTTGTCTACCTCCACATAGTACAAATCTTCTTCAACTACTAGATTTTGGAATCTTCAGACCATATAAGAACTATTATGCTCAGGTTCTGGAAACAGTATTTCGTTATAGATGCTATGGAGTATCAAAAACCAACTTTTAGAAGTTTCTGTCACAGGTATGAGAAAAAGCCTTTACAGTACAAAATATTATATCAGCTTTTGCAACAACTAGCATCAACTCACTTGACAGATATATAGCACTTCAAAAGGTTTCCCCATATGACCCAGTAAAGCATACCGATTGTAAAGTCATATACGATGATCTGCCTAATCTGAAATTGAAGAAGCCAACATATTAGAGTCCCTTTCCTGTACTTTCTATCTTGTTCCAATCCCAACCAATTCATTTACTGGAATCTCCAGCTGTTCCATCATCAACCAACAACTCAAGTGTCCTTTTTCAAAACTGAGTACAACGACCCCAAACCCCACCATTACGTACTCCATCACCTGAGATTCCAGCAACACCAACAACTCCAAACTCACTGAAACGATTAAGCAATAACCTATTCTAATTAGCTAGTAATCCCTCTCTTAGTTTATTCAAGATTTGAATCTATAAGTTCAAGTATACCAAGTTGATTCATTCTGCTCAGTTTGCCCATGCAAAGATTCATCTGACAGAGAAGGCACGACTTCAGCAAAGATCCAAAGAACGGAAACGAGAAGCTCACAATCAACCATGTGCATGGAAGAAGATTCCCTCCCATTGACAAACCTCTGCAACAGCAGATGATCTGCGATGTTGGAGGAAAGATATTGTTAGTGAAGTGTATAAAAAGATACGACAAAAGAGAGTAAGATATTTAAAGCAAAAAGAGAACCTACAGGACCAACTTCAGGAACTGAAATAAAAAATGGTGGAGAAAGAACAGAATCTTTGATCTCAAATTAGACTCAGCCATGAAGTCTTGTACCAGAAAATTGTGGAAGTTGAAGTCAAGATTAATGGAGTTGCGGATAAGATTGCCTTGTTAGATAATAAGCTAGTGGAGTTCGTTCAAGAAGGATTAGAGGTAACTGACGATAGTGATTTGGGTGAGGATGATGAGAAGGCTGATGAGTCTATGGACAGTGATGAGAGTATTAGACATCTGGCTGAACATGATAGTCTGAATCAGACAATGCTCAATTAGATTTTATTAGCTTGTTGGCCTTTTTGTAAGGTATTAATTTAGACTTACTTATTTTTTCTTTTATTTTTTTTCTTCTTCCTCTTAATTACCTTCATGTCCACTAAGTAAGAGAGGATGAAATGTGTTGTTTCTTTGGATGTGTTGTCTTGTTGGTGTTGTTTGTGTTTGACGATGATGATATTGAGTGAAGAAAAGGTAGAGCACATGTACTAATAACTAACTAGTCCTGACCGCCAAGACAGTAAGTGGCAGCGCCACTCTCACGACTTGGGAATCTCATAACGCTGGAAGAGACAGTACCAGCCATTTAAATTGCCTTATCGTTCTTCAGGGATCTATGGAGTCTGTCTATCTATGCCATGTCCTAACAAGTTTCCTTACCCGTACAGTATGAGTACGATCTTGGCGTGAAAAGTTATGAGTAGTACCGAGATACCACAATATCCCATCCAGTATGATAACTGTGACTCCTACCACACCATCATCTACAATTCACCATGAATGGGACACTCCAACTAGGACCAAAGTCCTGATAATGTTGGAATGTGGTATTTCACAGAACAAGGCATCAGATCTTACTAGTGTTACTCAACAAATGATAAGTCATTAGGCTTGGCAAGAGCCCCGAAAACAGTGCTAGCAGAATATGAGAACTGGGTGATCCTATAAGCTCAACAAATAAGATATTGGACTTATGTTGAAAAGAAATTAGGAGGGAAGAAGACTATCTTGGAGGCAATTAGGACAGGAAGCTAGATTGTGTGTTGCACCTTACACAATTCAGAGTACACTTGCTAGTAAGAGTTATACATAATGTAAGGCTTGTATGAAGTCTAAAACCTTCTGATTGGAATGAGCTGATTGATAGTATGCCTCAAAGGCTTAGAGAATGTAGAGAGTAAAATGGCTTACAGACTCATTACTAAGGTGTTTACTTCTCTTCTCTGTATTCTATCTGAAAGAGAGTTTCTTTTCTTATCATTGTTGAGAAAATGGTTGTTTCATTGTTGATATAGTTCTTGGATAAAAGTCATTGTTAGCAATACAACTAATCGTACAACAAAAACAAAACCACAACAATGGCACTGCCTCATACTATAATGAAAAAAAGTCCATACTGGAGGAGAGTAGGAATGAAGGAATGTCCTGAGTCAACGTATTGGAGAACCATTGGAATGAGGGAAGTGGGGACAAGTTTCACCAAGATATTATGCTAAGTAGAAATACCAACTTCCACGCTCGCTTCTGCATACTAATGATACAAGACAACAGGGTCAGTTTTAGTCCCAACTAAAACTTGTCGAGTCTAAAAGATTTTCCTCACGGTACCTGTCATTTAGTTATTGCCTCAAGGCATAACAGAGAAATACCTCTTGAGCAGCTTTGCCAAGATTTTGCCCCCCAAGCTTCTGTCCGGATGATTAAGAGAAGACTAGCAGAATATGGCATTTATAAGTATATAAAGGCTGAGAGGCCATTGTTAACACCAGTTCTGGTAAGAAAGAGATATGAATGGTGCATTAGCCAGAGGGGTTGGAAAATTGATCAATGGAGGAGGGTGGTCTAGAGTGATGAATGTAGTGCATCCTTCACCGTAGAGATTACAGACCGGGGA